>NC_133499.1:6272790-6455885 GCF_025370935.1 Choristoneura fumiferana
TAGTCATTTTGTGGACGCGTACTCGAAAGACTGTCCGCGTTTTGCCTAGTGCGTCTCACCGCTACTCTCGCATAGGCTAGTTGGCCACCTAAGACGTTGTGCACAGGCAATTTCGTCTGGAGCAGACCCTTAGACCTTAATGAATGCACAGCAGCACGTACCTCCCTCCAGCCTCTGTATTAGCAACACCTGCTGCTGTAACTGTGTTTCGAGAAGAAGCGCCTCGGCGTTTATGCATTTCCATGACCTGTTTGCTTTTTCTAACGGTTTGGGGGCTTCCTTTTTGTTCTCTGTGCCGTTTGCGGCGAACTCTTTAGCCCTGTGGAAAAAAGATTGTGTTAAATACTGCATTTATTTCTAAAAAATTAATTATAAACGTGTGTATAGTCGACCAAGAAAAATGGTTTACCATCCTAAGGTTTAATATCATTTGTAGAGCTTAATACGTCATGCCTATTTTCACTCATAAGTCAATATGACAATCAGCCCTAATGTTTTAATTCTGAAGTAGGAACATGATTGATTATGCTTTAAATACCCTATTCTTTTTTACAGCTTTACCTTTTCGGCAGCCAGCGCCAGCTTCGTGTCAGCCGTGGCCTTGATGTTTTCCCTGTTGATGAGCACCTTGTTGTGCGACGTCGGTTGTTGGCTGTTTGGTCAGCTTCTTGTTGGCGGACGGTGCCATGTTTTCTTGCTTGTTCTGTGGAAAAAAAAAACAATTTAAAAATAGGGGGTAGTTTTATAATAAACTCGTAGATGGTTCGAAACGTGTTAGCATTTTAAGGTAGTATAAGGACAGATTAGATTAGATTAGATTTATTTATTACCTTTTTGAAAAAATACATTATAAGCACGATTCAGTTAATTACAAGAAATTCACAAAAGGATCGTCAAATGTATACAAAAATAAATAAATCTTATTAAGTATAAATAAATAGGTCAGCGAGAATAAAAAATAATAAATTTAAAATGTCAAATTAGAATTAAATTCAATAATAATAATTAAAAGCAAAACAAGAATATTCTTAAATCTAAGTCAAATTTATTGCAATAGGAACCAAACGAACAATCAAATAATTTAAAATGTCAAAATACATTAAAATTAAATATGAAATTAAAATTCATTCACAAAACTGTGAAAAATGATATCAAAACAAAAAACAGAGTACAAAACAAGGTAAGTACATAAAAACAAAAATGAAATGCATATATTATGATGTCAACATAAAATCTCACTGTATTCTTTTAAAGAGTACAATGACTTGTCTTAAAAAGAAGTTTTTTTAGTGTGCGTCCAATGTCTCATCCGAAACATTCATTTTTTATGTCCGCGGGTAGGCGTTCATAAAGCCTAGGGCCCAAGACGCGCGGGTTTTTATCAAGCAGCGCCAACCGCCGCGGCACTGCTTGCAGTAGCCCGGTCTGGCGGGTTATTCTGCCTGGATATTGACACGTTTAAACGAATTAATATTTTGGCGTGTAAACATAATAATATCGTAAACGTACTGCGAATAATGCGTCAATATCCCAAATTTCTTAAATTGGTCCTGCAAGAGTCCCTAGCCTTAATCCTGCCATCGTGCGCAGAGCTCGCTTCTGGATTTTAAACACTCTGTCAGAGTTTGTCGAATTTCCCCACAAGATGATGCCGTACGACAAGAGTGTATGAAAATGAGCATGATACATTTGGATTAAGGCTTTCCCGGACATAAGAGGCCTAAGTTTTCGTAAGGCAAAGACGATACTGCACAATTTTTCACAAAGCTTGTCCACATGCTCTTTCCATGTTAATCCAGCGTCAATTTCAAATCCCAGAAACCTGCTCGTACTGCACAGCGGCAGTGGACTTTGAACATGAGAAGTCTCAACATGGTTCCTGGTCTTAAACAGCACCACGTTGGACTTTGTGACGTTCATAATAAGCCCATTTGCCGCAAACCACTCCCTCAGCTGATTGCACACGTCACTCATCCTTTCTCGAGCTGCATATAACTACTAGCTCTCACTACTACCGTTGTGTCATCCGCAAACAACACCACTAGACCATCAGCAACAGAGGCAACGAGATCATTAATAAAGAGCAGAAAAGAGTGTTTCCCAAGGCGGACCCTTAGAGTAGTCTTACCTCTGGATTGTGCCAGAAAACCTTGATGAATCGGTTATTTAGAACAGCTTCCGTGCTCTTGTAGGCCACGTTCGCTTCGGTGTGATTCGAGAAGGTGATCAGGGCACCTTCTGGATCCCCCTCGAAGCACACCTGCGTAAACAAAACCATCATTACACAGCATAACAACATGTGGTTTGAATAGAGAAAAGGATATCATGTTAGTTTGGACATGTGGAGAGGATGGATATAGGATTAAGAAAGATATATACAAATGGGTCAATAGGGAGAAATCAGAAACTATGAGAGGTAGCGAAATCTGTTCTTAGGAACCATGGCTTCGATTTTAGATTTAACAAAAATGGCATTACTTTTTTTTGATTTAACTCTCATACATAATCGGGAATCGAACCTGGTCATAATTTCTGTAAACTATATTTATAAATTCTGCACATTTTTTCGTTGTTATTTTTGATTGTGTGGATCATAAGTGAAAAAAAAACACATTTTACAAGCTTTCATTTAACTAGCAATGTGTGTATGTATGTATGTATAATTTAAGTGTGTATGTACGGATCAAATCTTGCAAGTAAAATTTGACGCTCTTCCAGTAGTCGGACTGACTTCAAATTTGGCATACCCCGCCATATTCCAGGCCACGCGAATTGAGATGTGCCACCACAAAATAAATCATATTTTTATATTGTTTACCTATGAGGGATTAATTTAAAAATGAATAAAAAAAATATGAATTCAAATGACCACCATAATTGTATATTAAGTAAGGTCGAATATGTGTGTACATTTATGTGGTTGCTATATGCACTATGCCTGGAAAAGGGTTAAATATAGGTAGTGCCACGAGAGTTGAAGTGAATGATTACACACACAGCTACAAAATGTCGTGTAATGAAAGCAGGATTATGGTATTTACTCATTCATTTCATTTATTCTCCTTTTGTGCAACCAGTTTTTTTAGTAGCTCTGTGTGTAATCATACACTTCAACTCTCGTGGCACTATCTATATTATAGATTGACGATTTTACTGAAAGGAGACATTTTGTTTTTAGAAGCAATTTTAAATAATCGCCTGTCTGAACCGGGAATCGAACCCGCCAAAAAAACACCAGTAATTTTACGACACCGATCGAAAGGATCAATCGGAAGAATTAGTTTCCTAGCAACATAGCATCTTAAATAAACGAAAGACGATGAAATTTTACACTCATAATTTCAGGAAAATGAATACTTTTCTTTGACTTTGGTTTGCTTCTAAATACTACTACTAATAAAACTGTTAGGTACCTGTATGTTGACGATTTTGCCGAATTTCCCGAAGTGGTTATTTAAATGCGTTATGTCATTCAAGCCTCGCGGCACTTTCTTCACTTCTAAGGAACAGTTGCCGCCCCCCGAGCTCGGCGGGGGACGGGGAGGGCCGGCTGGAAAACATATAGTTTATTTTAAACTGATCATCAGCATTAGCACCATCATCGGTAATCAAAAATAGTCTCCGATTGAAATTTCGGTTTCGACTAGTTTCGGAAATCAAATGCTTATAAAAACGTCCCTTGGAATATCTTTTGCTTATTGCAAATCTGGCATAGTTCACTATGTAGTTGGTAATATGTACTATAAATAAAAAAAAAAAAAAAACCATTATGCCTAAGGCGCAAGGGGTGTGAGCGGTAGGTAAGTGAGGAATTACGAACGAGATTCTATTAGAAGCCCGAAGTCGAAGACTGAGGGCTCGACATACAATGTTTTTCATCACATTACATATGCGAGTAAAATTGTACATTTGTGAAAGAATATACATATTTTATGTTTACAAAAATGGCCGATAACTTAGACTGTGGTCTCGGGCAGGTCCCCCGCAGCGTGCGCCGGCAGTGCTCGTCGTTCATGTCGCGCGCAGCAGTATTAGTACGCGCAATGACTCATGCGACCGACCACGGGTTTCATGACAAGAACAAAAGGTCGAGGGTTGTATTTGGGGGGTTGCAACTAAAGTAACCTGCATGTTACGACACTGTTTACGAGCAAGTTCGAGCTACACACACATAGACATGTCGTACGGATACGTTTACAACTATAATTATCGAATGTGGAGCGGCGGGCCATCGTGAGTCAAGAGTGGCTACTACGAAATTGGAAAATCGAAGTTCGTGTCATACCGTCCCTCTCACTCTCGTATTAATAATATAAGCATAAGCGGGACGACAAGATA
This sequence comes from Choristoneura fumiferana, assembly GCF_025370935.1. Classification (NCBI taxonomy): domain Eukaryota; kingdom Metazoa; phylum Arthropoda; class Insecta; order Lepidoptera; family Tortricidae; genus Choristoneura; species Choristoneura fumiferana. Next base: position 6,277,129 of record NC_133499.1, read on the forward strand.
CGAAGTTCGAATTTTTCACTTCGTTCGTTCAGATCAGGGCCCTGTTTCTCGAGGCATAAAGTCTAATATAAGTGTTTTGAAACTGGGGCCTGTAGCGGTTAGCGGGTGTTGTCACTTACAGCGTCCGAGGCGATTGTAGTCGAAGTTCTTTTTGGGCCGCGGGAGGCCGAGGAGCGCCCATGTTCGGCGCCGCTCCGGTAGGTGGCGCTGCCTCGTGGATCCTGAGTACAACAATAAGAATATGCTTTATCGCTACAAACATTAATATAAAAGTCACTCAGAGGGCTATGGAGAGGTCTATGCTCGGAGTTTCTCTGCGGGATAGAATCAGAAATGATGATATCCGCAGTAGAACTAAGGTTACCGACATAGCCCGAAGTGAAGTGGCAGTGGGCGGGACACCTTGGTCGCAGGACTAATGGCCGAGAGGTCAGAAGGTTCTCGAATGGCGTCCGTGGACCGGGAGACGAGCTGTCGATAGGCCTCCAACAAGATGAAGCGACGACCTGGTTAAGATCGCGGGATCGCGGTGGATGCGAAAAGCACAAGACCGGTCTGAGTGGAGAGCCTTGGGGGAGGCCTATGTCCAGCAGTGGACGTCTTTCGGCTGACATAATGATTAATATAAAAGGAACAATATCAAGGATAGTGAACAAAACATTGACAAATTACAGAAAACTAGCGCCGAAGACACCCAATTATTATTGTACGAGAGTGTATGGTCAAGGAAACTGAATCAAATACCAGGGTGGAGCCTTTTCATAACCAATTAAGCTATTATTTCTTTGGAAGGTGTATGTGATGTCGACATGACATTAGTAGCACAAAGTCAGTTTCCTTGACTGTACAATACGGCGTTCTTGGCACTATACGCAGCTAACTCGTTGCGCCCTTGCGGCGAAAGCGTTGCGGATTCCCTTTGCTTTCAACTCGCCCACAAATCGTCAAAAGTGTAATAAGGCTCTAAGGTAGAGTTCCACCGAAGTTTCGGTTTCGGCCAGTTTCGGCCAAAGGTTCGGTTTTGGCCAAAAACAGCCGAACCTTATGGCCGCGCCGAAACTTATATCTCACTGTTTTAGGGTAGTTTAATTTAAAGAAAGAAAGAAAATACATGATGACAACGTTAAAAAACCAAAAGCAAATCTTTTGCGTGTGGCAGATATTTGTATGAATAATATGAATGTTTGTTCTCGGGTATTGAATGATTAATATGTATTTTACCCGACTGCAAGGAGAGGTACTTTTTGAAGTATGTGTTTATCTATATAAATATGTTTATCCGTTGCCTGGTATGGTATCCATAGTGCAAGCTTTGCTGTGTTTGGGACTATGATATTGATTTATGTATTTTACCTTCGGTTTCGGCAAAAAAAACCTGTTTCGGTCGGACACTACACTAACGCGACAAATATTGTCCAGCTCACTCACCTGGGTATGGGAATCAGCTCCCTCGGCGGTAGGGGGGGGTGCGGCCGCGGCGGAGGGTAAGGCGGGTAACCGACGCCGCACCATATGTCCGGCGTCAGGGGGTTGTATTCTGACAAGAAAAACAAACGTTCACAACGGCACCCAAGAAAAACTGTCAAGTTGCGGAAAGTTACCAAAAAGTTTACGAGTTACTATTAAATATATCCAATTAACTATAGGTATCCCTACAACATTTGAAGAGTTCCCTCGATTTCCATAAGATCCAATCAACAGATCCTGATTTGGTGCTTATGGGACCTAATTGAAGACATTTCTAGACGAACGCAAAAAAATATTTTCATATCGGTTCATAAATGACGGAGTTCTGAGGTAACAAACATAAAAAAACCTTTTTTGAAGTCTGATAAAAAGAAGGAATCCGGTTTTTTTTTATTACAATATTGTAAGACTTATACCTGGTACAGCAGGCATGGTCAGCACGGAGGTGAGGGCAGCGTCTTCCAAAACGACGGGGTCGGTGCCATGATCCCACTGGCAGAGGTCGCCCCGCATGCAATATCCTTTCTCTGGTGACAAAATACGTATTTGTGGTTCGTTAGAAATTCTCAAAAAAATGTTAATTTGTGCAACAAGAGAGCAAAGTTGTTTTATCTGTACAAGTTGTTCGCTGAGTTTCTAGCCGGAGTTCTGAATCTGTGGTAGATTTATTTGACATTCATAAGTGCTTGTTACGCGTAAATTGAATACATGTTATATATTTTTAAGGAGGTTAGGAAATCATTTTCCAAGACCGAGATCATTCCTTCAAGCAGCCATGTTGACGCTGCTGTTCGACGCGGCGACTTGACTGTCGCGTACAGTCGTATCCATTCCATTGGGAATTTCGGCTGCCTACCACTTCCGCGCGTGCTCGAAGAGCCGGTGCCATGCCTCAGGCCGCTTGCAGACGTCCGTTGTTATCACCGGACCATTTTTTGCCTTGCGGTGTTGTATGGCTTACAATGAACGTGTGTATATGCACTAGGCACTTGTCCGGCGATTTAATTTCGCCGGATGCATCGCCGCCCCCCTCGGCGCGACGGACACCGGTCCGGCGTAAGAAAGGCGGTCATCCATACCAGTGTATGGCACTTGTCCCACCGCCGACGATGAGCGAGAAGCGAGCAGAACGAGTAACTAGAAACGAGTGGGCGAGCAGCGAGAAGCGAGTGCAGTTTTGTCGCTCGGCTGTAAGCGAGTGTTCGCGTGCGACGGGCGATTACTCGCTCCACTCGACTCGCTCGTGCGGGGCGGCCGCCAAGCTGACATCGCTGAGCGAGTATCTATAGCTCAGCGAGTTTTATAGCTCTTGTCGCTGCGACAAAAGATGTAAGAGCGAGTACTCGCCGACAGTGTGAACAGCCAGCGATCAACTATTAATATATGTGTCTCTTTTACTCATACAGGATCTTATATCTTTTGTTCGTTTCTTGAGCGAGAAAATAGTCGATAGCCAATCGTTTCCTCGCTGGCGGTGAGACAAGTGCCTATTGGTGTATGTAGACGCTACCGGACGTATCGGATTCCGCCCGGTACACTCACCATCAAAATCGCGACACCTCCTTTTGTAATGTTCGGGCGCGCGCGGCGGCGAGCCAGAGTGCGAGCGGTCGCGCGACCGCTCCCGCGACCGCTGGCGCTCCCTGTCGCGGGACACTCTGTCCCGCTCTAGCTCGCGCAGCGGCCGCAGTCGGTCCCGCTCGCGCTCGTGCTCCCTGTGCTGCACGGGGGATCGTGACCTGTGAATAAAACAAAATTTAGGAATAGGTAAAAAAGCCGTGATGGCCTAGTGATTTGCCTCAAGCAGAGGATCGTGGGTTCAAACCCCGGCTTGCACCACGGTGATTTTTGAAATTCATGTGCGAAATTACAGTTCAAATTTACCAAGAGCTTTACGGTGAAGGAAAACATCGTAAGTAAACCTGCACAACTTACAAAGCAATTCAATGGAATGTGGGAAGTTTCCAATCCGCACTGGGCCCGCGTGGAAACTACGGTACAAGCCCAAAAAATCAAAATATCTTTATTTCACAGATATTTATAAGTAAGTAGATTTTCTCAAACATGACATGAAATATTATTTATTTATTTATTTATTTCAAAGAACTTACACAGTATAACAGTTAAACACTAAGGCACTGCGCAAGACAAACACTGAGAAGAGAGAGATTGAATGACAATCCAACAAAACAATTCATAAATTAAATGTAAGTAACTACATATAAAACAAAACAAAACGTTTAAACATTTTTTTTTTTTTTTTTAAGCACAGGTGGACAACCGTACATCCATCATCTCACAAACCTTAAACATTCATCACATACGCAATTCCATCGACCATCAACACGTCACACTCTGGAGCTAATGCAAGAAGGCCATTAAGAAGGCACTGTGGCGAACTAGCGGCGACTGCCTGCGAGCAACGGTACGCGCAGACGGGACCGCCAGTAGGGGGTTATTGCGTGGCCTAAAACAGAACTTGGTCAAAAAAGGAACATGTAAGCGCACAAGTTGCCGTATTGACGTTGTGTTACAAATAATAGGCCGGGAAGTACCGCGCTGCGGCTCGGCTGCCGGCGCGTGATCACTCTAGAGGCCTGCAAAGAGACTCCATACAACAGGGCGACCAGACTAGCGTCCCGCCAGCTTCATTTCTTGTTTATTTTATTTTATTTCGTGTCATGTTTGAGAAAAGCACTTTACAAGCCTCGGCCGAACGTGGGTTGCCGGCCTCGCATCCCTATCTCCGCCTATTAGACCCGTAGGACTACGTTTTGAGGCTTCAAAAATATTAAAAGTTGTTTCTTTTTCGCATATAGCTTCCGGAGCATTTGCCCAACCTAATTCAAAAAATTGTGTCATTTTGGGTGTCTGCATAAGTAGAAATTTAGGTATTAGTGTTGTCCATTAGTATAGGTCGAAAAAAAATTCAAGACGAAAAATTTTACTTTCTTATTAATATCTGAGCAGTAACTGATGTACATAGGCATTTTGTGTCATATCCATCCACGGGAATCCTGATTTTTAACCAGTACCTAACATGTCGCCCAACTAACTCTAAAAGAATATTACAGTTTGTTAAAAAGATGTCAGACGTTTTAAAATACTGATATCTGTTATCAAAATATTTTGTGTCAAATTCATCCACGATATTTATAGATATTATTTGTTTTTAATACAATACCCTGTAAACCCCACAAAAAAGAAAATTCAAGTTGTTAGAGTTTACGTGTTTTTGATTATTAACCGTGTAAAAAAACACTATTCATAATTTGTGTCATTTTCATCCACGGATTCTCATTATTTGAAAAAAAAACTACCACGAAACGTACTTCGCGCGAATGGCGAGCGCGGGGAAGTACATCGGGTGCTTGAGCGCCGGCTGGCAGCGTTCGTTTGTTTATATTACCCGCGGCTTCGCACGCGTAATCTGACAGTTTAATTGATTCCGAGATTTTACTGAATTCTCATGGGTAATCCCAAAATTACATCATAGTTATCATTGACTTTGTATAAAAACAGCTGTGCAAAATTTTATGAATTTAAGTCTAGCGCTTGTCATTTCGAGATTTTATACCTATCCATGGCATTTTTTTACGAGATACCTACCTAATAAGTTTTAGTTTTTTTTTTTGCTGATTACTTTTGGTTGACTGTAATTTCATTGTTATCTAAACAACACTTCCGCACCAAATTTCAAATCGATGTCATTAATCACTGAGGAGTTCCCTTCTGAGGAGATGCTCCTGGCTGCTTTACCAAGATGTTACTACCAGATACCGGTGTGAAGTAAGCGGCCAAAAGTTAGCGGCCGATTATAACCCAACCCAATTAAGAAGTTTGAGTTATTATTTGCATTTGTGAGGTCATAGACTGACAAAAACACACACACACTAGTTGATATAAGATACAAACTAGTTTATATTTAGTAGTTAGTATGACACAAACTATATTTAGGGACAAGTATTCAACCTGAACGTCTGGTGAAGCAAGAGAATTATTGCCAGCTACACCAGATTAAAACAAGCAGCATATAAAACTTCGAAACTAAAATGAAAAAAAAAAACCCAACATGGAAATGCGAACGTCTTCAGGTCTTTCCATAAAATAACACTTGATACTAAATGCTTTCTACTAAAGCTGCAACTGCTAACTAACCTCAACTAGTCTAGGAGCCACGCCCGATTTAATGAAAGCGGTGTATTTTTTTTGTAATAAATGAGAAAAACGACATGTTGCAAATAGCAAATACGAACCTCTCCAGTATTTTGTGGCATGTTATTACGCACGTTGAGAGCTTTCGATCAACGCTTCAAGTGTCCAGTAACCTCATTTTAGTTTTGAAGAAAAGGTAGAATTAAAGTTAGCGGCCGAAATAATCACAACAAAATAAAAAAAATTTGATTAGAAAACGTGTTCCTTCCAGATATTTTATTAATACGATTATTAATTTGAAAAGATTTCCATCAAATCTGAAACTGCCCATAACCAAAGCCTAGTACGGGAGTTACTCCCGAATAAAAGTAGGCGGCCGAAAATTTTTGCAGTAATATGACAAACGACCAACTTGGAAAATGCGAACCTCTTTAAGTCTTTCCATATTATAATACGGGATACAAAGCTGCAAGAATTTACTAACCTCATCTAGTTTAGGAGCCACACCCGATTTAAAGAAACTGGCGTAATTTTTTTTTGTAATAAAATGATAATAACAACTTGTTAGAAAATGCGAACCTCTCCAGTTTTTCATGGCATATTATTACGCACTACGCCTACTTTTATTCTGGCGTAGCTCCCGTACTAGACGTGGTTATGGGCAGTTTTGGATTTTATTGAAAGCTTTTTAAATGCATAATCATCTTATAAAATTTCTGGATGAAACGCGTTTTCAAATTGTTTTTTATTTTATTTTAGTTTTTTTTGGTCGCTAACTTTATTCTACCTTTTCTTCAAAACGAAACGAGATTAGTGGAGATTTGAAGCGTTCATCGAAAGCTCTCAGCGTGCGTAATAATATGCCAGAAAAACTAGAGAGGTTCGCATTTCCAACATATTGTTATTCACATTTTATTACAAAAAGAAATACGCCGTTTTTTTTAAATCGGGTTGTGGCTCCTAAACTAGATAAGGTTACTAAACTCCTGCAGCTTGTATTGAAAGCTTTTAGTATTCAGTATTATAATATGGAAAGATTTAAAGAAGTTTCGCATTTCCAAGTTGGTCGTTTTTTCATATTACTGCATACATTTTCGGCCCCTACTTTTATTCGGGCGTAGCTCCCGTACTAGATGTTGGTTATGGGTAGTTTCGCATTTGATCGAAGCTTTTGAAATGCATAATCATATTAATATATAATATCTTTCCAGATATTAATATAATATCTAGGAGGAAGGCGTTTTCCAATCAATGTTTATTTTTATTTTAGTTGTTTTTTTTTTCGGCCGCTAACTTTAATTCTACCTTTTCATCAAAACGAAACGAGGTTACTGGACATTTGAAGCGTTGATCGAAAGCTCTCAGCGTGCGTAATAACATGCCACAAAAAAACCGGAGAGTTCCCGTTTCCAAATCGGATGTGGCTCCTAGACTAGATGAGGTTAGTTAACAGTTGCAGCTTTTATAGAAAGCTTTTAGTGTCCAGTGTTATTTTATGGAAGATTTGAAGAGGTTCTCATTTCCATGTTGGTGTTTTTTTTCATATGGTGTAGCTGGCAATAATTTTCTTGCTTCACCAGACGTTCAGGTTGAATACTTCTCCCTGAATATAAGCTAGTTATTGTGTTTTTGTCACTCTTATGAACACACAAATGCAAATAATAACTTAAACTTCTTAATTTGGTTGGGTTATAATCGGCCGCTAACTTTTGGCCGCTAACTTCACACCGGTAGGATTGTTGACGCTAAGCGCTGCTATTTTAGATATGCAGTGACGCGATAGCCAGGTTTTAGAGCTGGGCACACTCCTTGACCATACAAGATATCCATCTTCCTTTAAGTTCGAGTGAGAGAGAGGGGCTTAGGGGCTAGATTACATCCTACTAATATAATATATGCGAAAGTTTGTATATCTTGATGTTTGTTACTCAATCATGCTTTAACGGCTGGGTAGCATTAGCTGAAGTTAGGGATACTTATAGATATAGATGTGCATACAAATGCAGTTCGGCTTACTTAGATGCAAAAATAAAACTGCCAACTGACTGTAAGGACGACGTTAACACATAAATAATCCAACAATACACTAATAATTCGTTTACAGATGACTCCAAACTAACACATTGACAGTAACATCATTGTCATCGCTTTATCGCTTATGCGATTTATCGCTTGACCGATCCGAAATTTGTACCGCTAGGACTCGATGTTGGTAAACGAATCCGACATAATGTACGTCTTTGTTGTTTAAATGTAATTAAATAGCAATAATACGATAACAATTTACTTCCATGTGAAATGTAACACCATAATTTTGCAAGCTTGATGTCCCAGATCTCTTTTTACAGCAGGAAACTGAACAATTCGGTATTTTAGCACCGCCGCGTTCACTCGCGCTTCTCGATTCGGTCTAGTAGTTTGAAATCCGAGCGCGCCTTGTTTTATAAAATTCGTATGCCAATTGGGCTTGTACTTTGACAGAGGGGAACGCGTCGAATGGCTACTCCCTTCCGCCCGGGTTGCTCTAAGCTTCCAGGCAACCTTTTTTATATATCTATCAGCCTTTTTGGTTCTTAAATTAATGTACCTATATTTACATACTTCATTATTTGAATAGATACTACATTCAGAGTATGCAAAAAAAGAAAGTTATGCAATTTGTTCATTACGTAGCGGAGATAAAATTCAGTCAATTCAATACTCATTAAGTTATATAATAGGCGAAGTGCATAGTTTAAGGCCCAGCGAAAAAAATGAAAGAGTTAAAAACATTGCAGGATCGCTATACTCGATAACAATGTCGCATATAACTTTATTATTATCAAGTCTCAAACTTGGTCACGGTAATATCTAAGTTGGCACAAGTCAGGGCTATTACGAAACTCGAAACTTGAAGTTCGTGTCGTGCGGTCCCTCTGACACTTACAGTATTTAATATGAGAGCGAGAGAGACAGTACTATACGAACTTCGAGTTTCGAGTTTCGTAGTAGCCCTGCTGTACCTACAGCCAATTCAATCTGGTTCCAGAAAAAAAAAACATCTAGCAAATCAAAAATAACAAAACAAAACAAAACAACTGATACCTACCCATTAGGTATCAGTTATTTTGTTAGAACCTCGGACTTTTTTTAATGTGTGTGAAACAGCTCGTTGGTGTTTTCAGAGGAAAAATACACCTGCAGTTTTGATATAAAATTAAATATTGTAATACATTTTGAGAAAATGTTTATATTAGTCTCGGTTGGAATAGCAATTGCTGGCTTTTTATAGTTAAACGGACTCACAAGTTCGTTCGTTTAATACTCATACTCAGCCAGCAATTGCCTACTTCCATGCGACGACAGTACTTGTATTATCTAATATGAATGCTTCCCATAGATGAAATCGTACCGAACGAACGTGTTTGCGTGCTTATTCCCCCGTCGCCCCCGCCGCTTGACCGCGCGGCCAGTTTCGACCGCAACCATTTGTTTTTATGTTTTATTCATTTAAATATCGTGGGTGAAAATGACACAAATTTACAATGTCGATTTATCATGCATTTATGATAAAATATGTGAACTCTAATGACTATAATATTTTTTTGAAGCGTTTGTAGGTTAAGAAAACAAAATAATTTAAATCTTAAAATTGCGTGGTCTAATTTGGCACAACTTTTTTTTATAGGGCGTATGTAAGTAATCTGAAATAGGAAATAAATATTTCATAAACTGTAATATTTTTTTTCACACCATTTTACATACTGTCCATATAACAGTTTGCACTGGACGAAAATGACACAATTTGGTTTACATACTCCACAGGCTATCCTAGATATGATGCCATAATTATTTTTAACTTTAAATTTATTTTGCGAGATTTATTCAAATAAAAAAAAAACAACACCAAATCTTCAAATTGCTGAAAATGCAGGCAACAAAAATGACACAAAACGCTACAATAAGCTTCATAGGTACGACTGTACCCACAGGCAAAAAATAAGAAACTTTAGAATTCTTGAAACTTAATACCTCAAAATAACGTAGTCCTATCGGCCTATATATCTGCTTGACCGGCCACCCCCTACTTCCCGGCCTCTACAGTAATGTACTATTACAGTACCTGGGGCGTCCCGTTAGACTAAAAACCGGCCAAGAGCGTGTAGGACACGCTCAGAATAGAGTTCCGTAGCCATTACGAAAAAATTAAGTAATTTTATACGGAATCTTCCAAGTTTAGGTATATTTTATACCTTAGGCTGCTATTTACTCATAAACTACTAATAATTCTTAAGCAAACTTAGCCGTTATAGTTTACATTGAAAGTTTGATATACTTACTACCATCCTGAATTTTTTTTAAATTTTCCACCCACCGGTTTAGATTTCAGTGGAATATTTTGCAAACAGATCACTGAATCGAAAAATCGTTTTAGCAACCCCCTATTGGTTTTAAAAGACCAATCCAACAATACCCCACACTATAGGGTTGGATGAGAAAAAAAAATCACCCCCACTTTACGTCTATGGGAGGTACCGTAAAAAATTTTTTTTTTATGATTTTTTTTATTGTACAGTCACGTCTAAAAATATGTATACAAAAACAAGGTTGCATAAATATGTAGTCATACATTGTATCAAAAATATTTATCTATTACTGACACCAAAAAATTGTATTCATTAACCTTTTTCAGTATTATGTAATCACAAAATGCTTCAGAAAGTTGCATACTTAAATAAATTCCATTTAAATGTATCCACCTCGTAGGCAAAAATAAGTATACATTAATGGGTTCCATATACATATAACCACACCAATTTGGCAAATATTTGTATACGCCGTTTGATTCATAAATATGTAAACACGATTTGATATTTTGATTCGTTTTGAAGAATTACTGTTTTGTTAGATTACATGTCTGTCTCTTTCGTAACCTGCATGCGGGCAGGGACATACATACTACGAATCCATACTCCATTAAATAATATTATATACTGGTGACCCGTTCCGGCACAACACGGTTACGGTATACATAGGCACCGTGAATCACACTATTTATTTGTGAAAACCGCATCAAAATCCGTTGCGTAGTTTGAAAGATCCAAGCGTACAGACAAAAAAAGCGACTTTGTTTTATACTATGGAGTGATGAATTGAAAGTAACTCTGTTTGTTCCGGTATCACGTCGAAACCGACTGGTTTCGACTGTCAAGGGGCTGAACATAGGGTACTTAGTTTTTATCTCCAAAAGCAACCCTTAAGGGGAGAAAATGGGAGATGAACTGACTGGAGTGAGCTGGATGAAATTTGGTATGGATATATTTAATTTTTTATACACCATCAAGATCACCAAATACTTGGAAACGTCCAGAGTGGTCATTAATATCGACTAAGCCAAAGCGATCAAGTTGTTCGGGTCATCCACTGAGGACAGATCCACTGAAGCATCTATAATTTGCAATCTTTAATCATTGTAATTTTAATTATAGAAGACAGCTTCTGAATGACGATGACAGAATGGCGATCTTGCACTTGACAGTATAAGTATATGTAAGTAATTGATTTTAAAATGAAGTTCTTCCATGAAGCCAGTGACTTTCTTTTATAATATATAACCTATCTGAAGTTACAAATAGGTAGTGTTTTCTATCTTGCAAACCAAGAACTGGCTACAGTGCGGCTCTACCACTAACAATTAACAATATAATTAAAATAAAAACAAAAAAATGCTTAGTGCACCTTTCTGAGAATGACCCTAAACTGAAATACTCAATATTTACAAGTCAATTCAATCTAAGGACTGTCAAGTGCGTCATAGAATAATCGTGAGATAGACGTATGCAGTGACAAGTCCGCACTGTTTTCGTGAATTGTCAAATCAGTTAAATATACAACTTACGATTCTATGCCAGTCAGACAAGGTTTGTTGTTGCAGTCTGGATACATATTTATGAATCAAACGGCGTATACAAATATTTGCCAAATTGGTATGGTTATATGTATATGGAACCCATTCATGTATACTTATTTTTGCCTACGAGGTGGATACATTTAAATGGAATTTATTTAAGTATGCAACTTTCTGAAGCATTTTGTGATTACATAATACTGAAACAGTTTAATGAATACAATTTTTTGGTGTCAGTAATAGATACATATTTATGATGAAAATGTATGGCTACATATTTTTCACATTTTTTGTGTATACATACTTTTAGACGTGACTGTACCATTTTGTCGGCATGGTTTAAATCGTGCAAAATTACAGCTTTTTAGCATTGACAGTCCCTGAGCAAAGCCGCGGACGGACGGACAGACAGACAGACAGACATGGCGAAACTATCAGGGTTCCGTTTTTGCCATTTTGGCTCCGGAACCCTAAAAAGCCTGTTTTAGGACGCTCCGCTCCTCTAACAATTTTACAACAAAGTTTTTATCTATGACAGGTGGAGGATTACCTTGACCGGGAGTTGGGTCTGTCGGGCACTGCGGGTGGGGGACTCCTGTTCCTGAAGCGGCCGCGGGGCGAAGGCGACCGTGACAGCGGCCTCCTGCGAATGTTATGAGTTTATATCATAAGGTCGCGGGTGAGCAAACTAATATAAAGGTAAACCAAAAATACATATATGACTATTGTCATTCTTATTTATATGGCAATAGTCAGTATAGTCGAAGCAATGACATCTAGACTTGTCTACAACGTTTACCTATTAGCTCTGATGTTAACTTGGAAAGGTTTTGTAGTGAAATAGTTTCATTAACCAAGGGTTTTTAGGGTTGCGGAGCCAAAATGGCAAAAAACGGAACCCTTATAGTTTCGCCATGTCTGTCTGTCCGCGGCTTTACTCAGGGACTATCAATGCTAGAAAGCTGTAATTTTGCACGGATATATATGTAAACTATGCCGACAAAATGGTACAATAACAAATTAAAAAAAAAATTTTTTTAGGGTACCGCCCATAGACGTAAAATAAGGGTGATTTTTTTTCTCATCCAACCCTATAGTGTGGAGTATCGTTGGATAGGTATTTTAAAACCGTTAGGGGTTTGCTCCGACGATTTTTCGATTCAGTGATTTGTTTGCGAAATATTCAACTATAAAGTGCAAATTTTCATTAAAATCGAGCGTCCCCCCCCCTCCCCCTCTAAAATGAAATGAAATGGTGGGTGGAAAAATTTGAAAAAATTCAGGATAGTAGTAAGTATATCAAACTTTCAAGGAAAACTATAACGGCTAAGTTTGCTTAAGAATTATTAGTAGTTTTTGAGTAAATAGCAGCCTAAGGTATAAAATATACCTAAACTTGGAAGATTCCGTATAAAAGACGAAATCCTTAGAAAAATATTACTTAATTTTTTCGTAATGGCTACGGAACCCTATTTTGGGCGTGTCCGACACGCTCTTGGCTGGTTTTTCCAGTAGTTTACTACAAACATTATTTACAATGATCCGTTGTTGACTACTAATCGTTTTTGAGCATTTTTCGTTATTGTTCAAAGACACCACAGTTCCAACAAAATATCTGATACCGACTATTAGACTTTGCTGTTTAAGACTTGTGCCCTATGTAACTATAAAAAAAATTGTGACTGATTGCAGGCGCGCCTGCAATCTTTTTAACTTTATAATTTCGCTGACCATAAACTTAGCCTTCTGATATATAAGGAATAATAATGTAGACTTTTATGGACTTTTTTTGAGAAAAAAATATTTCAGTTCATTTATGTCTCTCTTTCTAAGTGCGCTAACCTGCGCATGTCAGGATCCCTCTCCCCGTCCCGAGTGTGTCTCCGCGCACGCGCGCGCCGCTCCCACGAGCGAGAGCGACGCCGGCGACGCTCCTCTCGCATCTGAAACAAAACCATCCCGTGTTAGCTAACTGTCGAGGCAGAAGGGGTAAGCTTGCCTTCGGAATACAAAATCTTAATGGTTACTACAGTACTAGACTCACATTTCACTCTTCACGTCTTAACACCCGAATCGATTTAGACTATGCTTCAATCTGAGATGTGCGAGGAGTGTCTTTCATGAACCAATAGAAACGCATTTATCTGTCCTGCCTCAGCACAGCTTTAGTGGAAGGAAACTGTTGAGTGGAGCGAGCATATAAATAAACCGTTTTTATTGGTTTTAGTTTTAGTGAAAAACACATTCTTAGCGCACATCTCTGGATGAAATAGTTTTCATTCCGGAAAATTGCATAGTTCCCACAGGATAGTGATAAACGAACTCTACCCAGACGGAGTCGCGGGCAACAGACTAGTTCTTGCTATTTTCTTATTTACTTACGTTTTCTCTACGGTCCCTCCTTCTTGGCGGCTGGTCGACTGGCTCCTCCAAAAGTTCCGTTAATGGCAAAACCTACGGAAAAAAAAAACACATTTAAAACTATGTTGTTACACAACAAAACGTAATATTTATGATTAATTGAACTCCTCGGCAAAATATGACAGTGTTGCTTTCACTAGTGTTTTAACTTGATTATTATTCTAGTCTAAGGAGTGTGCTGCCTTGACTGGAATGTGTCACTTTGTTTAAAGTGTGCCGCCTTGACTGGTATAACCTTGATCCTTCTTCTTGAGAAGTGTCATCTGGTCTAGTGTGTTTCCTTGACTAAATTAAGTGTGTCATATTGACTAGTGTGTTGACTTAGCTTAGCCAGTCTATTACCTAGACTATAGTGTATAAAGTGTGCTTTGCGGGTGAGCAAAGTAATTATTTCAGTTCATTGATATGGACCTCCGCAAAGTAACGCCTGACTCAATAAATCATTGTGCCACCTTGAGCTTGACTGAAATAGTGCGTTACCTTGCCTATACTTTGTTTGTTTTAGCATTAGAAAGAAGGTAAGCGTATTAAAAAACACTTTTGAAAAATAAGTCACAGCAAATAGTGTAACAATTAGCAAGGACATATGATCATTTACATGCTTTTGGTATCATAAGTAATAGTTATTGTTTATTTAAAAACGTTTTTCAATAAAAAGACTCGCCAAGATTGCGTACCCTTTTTCTAATGCTAAAAAAACGAGTGTGTTACCTTTTGACTAAAGTGTGTCACAGTGTGTTACCATGAATATAGTGTGTCACCTTGCCTATAGCGTTACCTTGACTAGAGTGTGCTCCCTGAGCGGCGGTGGCGGCGGCGGCGGAGGCACTTTAGCGGTGCGGCACACGACGACGCGGTGCCGCGGGGCGGGCGCGGGGGAGGGGGAGGGGCGGGCGCCAGCGCCACGTGCGGGGAGCGCGCGCGCGGCACGCCGGCAAGGGGGGGACGCGCCGTTGGACGCCGGAGGCGCTAAGGGAAATGCGGAAAACGACGTGTAGGTACGATCATTTCCTAACAAAAACAAGTTTTTGGTAAAAATTTCATTTTTAATAAAAGCTTTTTTTGCTGACTGTACTTTTTTGTTCACTGTACTTGTATTGACATCCAAACTACATTTGCATACCAAATTTCAAGTCGATGCCATAAACCGTTGCGAGTTCCGTCCTGTGGAGACTATCCTGGCCGGACTACCAGGATGTCACTGCCAGATTATTGTATTGTCACGCAGTTTACATAAGTATACGAAATTTCAAGTCAATCCAACTACTGGAAGTTGGTCAAATTTAACTTGCAAGATTTGACTACAAGCAGACAGACAATGGGACAGGTGAAACTTAATAAAAGCTTGTAAAATTTGAAATACAGCCTATTGTCTTAACGCGCTGATATTCGCGACATGACAGAGAACACAAAATACACTTCCGTCACAAGTACTCTGTCAGTAGTCACTGATCCATGGTTAATATACCATTAAGACATATTTCTTATGGGATGCTACGATGAAGTATTCCATAACATAACCTAACCAACCAAAAGTTACTTTGTTATATCAAAGTTCAATATCTCAAAAACGGCTGAACGGATTTTGACAAAACGTGTCTGAGAACCATCGCTAGAAAACCTGATTTCAAATCGGTCCATCCGTTTAAGAGCTACGGTGCCACAGACAGACACACATAGCGATCAAACATATATCACCCCTTTTTTTGTGTTGGAGGTTAAAAATATATTTAATCATTAATCAAGTTCAATGCCAGTTTTAAGCTCACCATGATTTTCAGCTTCACCCTCATTCTCCGGCTCCTTTTCAGGCGCCAGAGACGGCATCTTCTCCATCAGCTTCAAGTATTCATTGGTCTCCAAAGCCTTAAACAGCATGTCCACAAATGGTTTTGTTTCTGAAAAAATTAAATTAATAAATAAGTGAAAGCTCAAGTTTATCAGCACACTTAAGGACGCGGACGACTGGATACACCACTGGTTAGAGAACCTGAGTATGACCCTTGAGGTCCCGGTAGAGTTGTGGATAGCGCTCATTTTGAGGCTTAAAGACTCGAACCCTTAATGCTTTGCGGATTTTGAGTCGTTAAGCCTCGAGAGTCTTCAGGGTTCGAGTCTTTAAGCCTCGAAATGAGCATTTTTCACAACACTTTTGTGTGAAAAATACAAATGTTTGTTCTTGAGAGTTTGAGAATGTTCAACCATAACCAAATCCATAATAAAGCAGTAAGCATTTCTTACTTTGGGACTAGGTCAATCGGACATAGTTCAGCACAGGAACCACAAGTTACTAAAATGCATCTTTTATCTACCTCACTAACCTCACTAACCACACACTCTCTCTCTCTCTCTCTCTCACACACACACACACACACACACACACACACACACACACACACACACACACACACACACACACACACACACACACAACACACACACACACACACACACACACACACACACACACACACACACACACAGCTTTTTGTTTTTTTTTTTGTTCATTCCGCTTTAGTTTTGTTAAATTGTATTGGTGTTTACCTTCATTTTACTTCAAGTTCCACTTCGCGTCTACTCGGTATTGCAGATATGATAATCTTTAAAATAGCATAGTGCACTCCAAGGCCCCAAGATACAGGCTCTGCCTAGTTTGGGGTCTGCCAGATATTACTTTGTATGTTGCTGATGTGTATGATTTTTGGAAATAAATTATTCGAATTATCAACTCGATAGAGTGCATTTTAGTAACTTGTTGCATACTTATTTCAACTTTAGGGGGAGGTGTGGGTTGGTTCCTGTTTGCAGAACTACGTCCTATCGGTGTTAAGTGTCCTGTGACATTTATTATTATTATTTATGCTTGAAGTTTCTTTCTGGCCTCATGGGCGACCCCTCATGACCTTGACCACTCTCCAGTCATTGGCGTGCATTGTGTCGACTCCAGGGCAGGCAGTTGCTAGTTTTCTGTGCAGCAACGCGCCCCCAGCACTAGCGATGCCTATTCAATGCACGCCATAGCTTGAGGAGCAGCATCAAAATTCAAATTTCTTCTTTCATCTTCTGCTGTAGTTGCGTGGACTACGTCAATGAGGGCTATCGCGTATGAATTCGCCGCTATAGGCGCTAGTGTAGCGAGAGGTCTACTAAATGTCAAACGTCACTGTTTTTGGGTGAGCTACGCGGGCTTATTTATAATTAGAATAATTTTGTGAATATTTTGCATTACCTGAAATTATTTAATTATGGCAAATATGCATTACGGGGCAATGAATGACTGTGTTTTGAGACAATTTTGACTTTCGGAATCCTTTGTCCTCCCTTTTTTCCCAACAAAACGGGACTAGGCAACACTGTGGCTTTTATGGTACGGTTTTAAGGTATTAAGTACCTGGGCGACCGAGCTTTGCTCAGGCTGAAACTCGGTAACCAGCATTTCCCAGAGATAAGATCAATCTAGATCGATTTTTGATCCTCGAATATCCCTACATACCAAAATTTCAGCTAAATTGGAGGAATTTCCAAGATCCCCGAAATATATATATACAAGAATTGCTTGTTTAAAGTTAATATGATTTAAATGTAAATTTTCTTTTCACGCCCGTAATAACAAAACAACTGGTGAGCGCCAAAACGGTAGCCCTCATTAGTGTCTGAAATACCTATTAAAATAAAATAAAATAATTAAGGACAACTCACCCTGCTGCAGGAAAACATCGAGCTGATCCAGCATGCCGTCCCGCAGCTCCTCCAGGGGCTTGTCTTTCTTCACGAGGGCGTACACGTACTTTGCCAGCGCCGCCGGGTCCGCGTCACATCTGGAACAAAACAACTTGTTAATTAAGCAAAGATTACACAATGATTTTTAATTGGTGATCAGGGTTTGTTAGATCAATATTCCGGAATCGTTATTTTGTATGTGTTTGAAATCATAATGGATACTTGACAAAATTACTTTTGCAACATTTAATTTATATTATTTTTATAATATGGCAACTTCAACACATTGGCAATAACATTATCTCTATAGCAACAATATCACTGCTATATTATGGTAACAGTATCTTATCAAGAAAGATAAGATGTCCACAGTACTATATCATAATTACTTATATACTTTTGTTATGCAATTTCCGCGTTTTAAAACGATTTTCAAAACCTCACCATTGTTTGTGAGGCAACTTGTGATAGTGATTTTGCTATATATAAAAAAAAAAAAAAAAGTGTTGCCGTCACCGAAACTGATTTAGAGGACTATATATACATACTACACATAACCTAACCAAAAAAAAGTTGGAACCGATTTTGATAAAACTAACTAAAACTAGAAAACCTGCTTTCAACTAAAAAAAAAACACATTCAAATCGGGTACCCGTTTAAGAGCTACGGTGCCACAGACAAACAGACAGACACACACACAGACACACATAGCGGTCAACCTTATAACACCCCTCTTTTTGCATCAGAGGTGAAAAAACTAGCTTTAAAAAAGTATGTACTATTTTCAGTACACTGTCCAGCTAAATTATGTGCTAAGTATGGCTTTTTCTGGTTCTGATAACCATAGATGCAGATCAAGTTGCAGACAATGATAAATAAGCAACAAAATGTTTTCTTCTATTTCTATAAGTACTTTAAATAGAAACTCCGGGAGAGTGCATGGAAATACCAACATGCAACTTACCAGGGTGGTGTTATAAAATTAGAATAAGTGTGTGGTAAACAATAGGTTAATTTTAGCACATCTATACAGTACAGTATTTGACAACTCCTGAATTTGCTTATCCTATGCATACTAATCAGAAAAAAATGAGCTACATGACTTTCATTGGTAAAACGAAAGAAACTAAGAATAACAACCAAATGTACTTTATAAGGCACTAAATTATTTATTGAATAAAATTTATATTTTTTATTATTTTATTATATTTAGCCTTTTTTCCAGAATTGAGTATTGTTTAGAACTACATTATTTGTGCCTTGCTCTTCTTTAGTAGGTCTGGTTGCACTTCGGCAAAGGCCTCCTCTAGCCTTCTCCACTCATGTCTATTTCTCGCTACCCTACTCCGAAGTTCTGACAGCAACCCAACATATGTAGATGAATAAAAAAAACTAACAATGTTAAAATAATATCCAAAATAACAAAGCTGGTGACCCACGTCTAGGTCTTAAGTACTGGGTCCGTTAGAAAAGTTAGGACTGTGAAAGATATGCCAAAATATTGACAGAACTGTTTGACCAAACACAGATAGCTACTGTACTTCAACTAAATTCAAGATATGAAGCCATCCAAGCTAATCAAGCCCATTAGACAAATAATCTGCACCTCTATCACACATTCATAACATAAGATGCACTAATTTGCACGAATAAAATTCAAGAGTAACATAACCTCAAAATATTAAAACTATCAAAGTATCTCATTTAATGGGAATAGGATATGAAGAATTATATTCGAAGATGATCCTTAGTTGCGGTTATTCGCTAATGAAGGGAAAACGAATTTATTTCAATGACAAGGAAATCATCGAGAAAATATCCCTGACTTGGAGGTGTTGGATGAGGTAAACATAGTTAAATTGGGAAGCAGCACGGAGCAAAATATAAAATGTGATCGAAAAATATGTAATAGGTTTTCATAGAAGAAATTAAATATTCATAGAAAAAAATACGAAAAAATCAATTGTGAAAGCTGTCAAGTACACAGATTAGGTTCTGCTACGCGCTGTGCCAAAGAACTATTACGAAATTCGTAATGTGACACTTTTATGGCGGTGAAAGTGATAAAAAGGCGAAAATAGAAGGAAAATCAGCCTCGCATTTGTAATATTCATGTAAGTGTCATGCTTTTATTTTAATTATGAAACCACGGTGGAATAAAATGGCTGCGACGTAAGCTAGATCTACTTACAAAGGCTCCAATATGGAAGTCAACCATGACTTGAAAGCCTCGGGATTTTCAATGATCATTTTGATAGCACTAATTATTAACTAAATAAACGATTATCCATGTAAATTGCACTTGTTAGAACTTCTGACTAAAATAGAATCAGAGGAAAAGAATTATTATTCACTTGTTTCACGTCTCTCTCGAATAAATTCTTTTTCTTAACTGCCACAGATATCAAAAATGTCGAAACGCTGTGCTGCGGTGCTGCCAGCTTTTTCAATATACTGACAGTGGATACTAGGTATTTAGCCAAATGATATTTGCTACTTGTAGTCAGGTTATCTAACGTAAAAAATATAGCTAAAATACTCAAAGGATACCTACCTAAATTGGAAAATAGTCTTAGTAAACCTATTTTTTATTTATTTATTTGATTTGGTATGTAAGTAAACCTACACCATTTTTGTGAAAACCAGAAAGAAGAATTCCACAGTTTACGTGTAGGGGATTTACGTACCCGAAAATATATTTCTTTGGATCTGAGGCCCTGAGAATGGGTCCGAGTAACCTAGTGGGTGTGGGTAAGATGGACGATGGTACTGATTCCACTACAATAATATATATAGACTTATATAGATAAGATATTTTTCATCACTTAAGCTCTGAAAGTAGGTTGCATTTAACTTGAAATCCGTGTTATAAATTCGATTTAGATCTTTAGGGATGTTAGTAAATTTAAAAATCGAATAGTACTCCTTTGTGTACGAACTGGTAAACAAGGAGATTGTAATGCGTAATACTTACCTCAATGCTGGCCAGTGCTGGCTGAATTTGCCAAAGCCAAAGAGCGCCAGGCCATTAAAAAAAAAAAACAAAAGACGGTTTGGCGCGATAAATTTTCTTCCGCTCTGTTACAAATTGCGTATACATTTATAACGATTTTTCTTTATTTCCTCGCATTTGTGATGAAAAGTAGTGTTCAACTCGAGTGTAAATGATCAATTACACCCGCGAACTATAAGCACCCTCGCTCGCTTTGCTCGCTTGTGCGCCTCAATATCTTGGATGTAATGGATCACTTACTACCCTCGTTATCAATCTACTATTTTCATCACTTTAACTTGAAATCCGTCTTGTAAATTCGATTTACATCTTTAGGGATGTAAGTAAATTTAAAAATCGAATGGTGCTCCTTTGTATTCACGAAAATGGTACCAAGTTCGAGTTTTGCACTTCGTGGTATAGGGCCTGGCTGAATGTGCCAAAGCACAGAATACTTATATAATAGTACTAACACAACGTAAAACCAAAGCCAAAGCCAAAGCCAAGACAAAGCCAAAGAGCGCGAGGCTATTAAAAAAAAACACGGTTTGGCGCGATAAATAACCGGATTTCTTTATTTCCTCGCACTTATGATGAAAAGTAGTGTTCAACTCGAGCGTAAATGATCAATTACACCCGCGAACTATAAGCACCCTCGCTCGCTTTGCTCGCTCGTGCGCCTAATAAATATCTTGGGTGTAATTGATCACTTACAACCCTTGTTTATCAGTCTACTAATGTCTTCACTTCACTGGAATTGTAAACCCAATCAAACGCCTGTGTAAAAAAAATATCGTCTAGTAATCTCAATGAGAGCAATGGAGAGGTCGATACTCGGGATAATGAGGGCTATCGCGTATGAATTCGCCGCTAGAGGCGCTAGTGTAGCGTGAGGTCTCCGAAATGTCAAATCTCATAGTTTTTGGGTGAGCTACGCGGGTTTATTTATAATAAGATTTTTTTTGTAAATATTTTGCATAACCTGAAATTAATTATGGCAATTATGCGTTACGGGGCAATGAATGTCTGTGTTTTGAGACAGTTTTGTCTTTCGGAAACTTTTATCCTCCCTTTTTTTCCGAAAAAAACGGGACTAAGCAATACTGTGGTTGCTGGATATTTTTATGGTACGGTTTTAAGGTGTTTTAAATATGATTTTAATCTAAACTTTGTTTTAACGCCCGTAATAACAGACCTATATATAAATGTACTCTGTGTAACAGACTCTGAAAGCCACACTTAAAAACCTCACGCAACAGTGCGCCATCTAGTGAGACATAAAACGATAGCCCTCATTGTCATGCATCGAAAAAGGAATGAGTGGATCAGACGAGTCATAAAAGTTCGAGATGTGGTGGGAGATCGAGAGGAATAAGTGGAGATGGGCAGGGCACATTGCCAGGATGAACCACGATTATTGGGCGAGGCGAACACTGGAGTGGAGACCTCGTGGAAACACTCGCAGTAGAGGGAGACCACCAATGAGGTGGAAGGACGATATCTGCCGACAGGCGGGTGGAGGATTGATGCATATGGCTGTCGATCGCCAGGCGTGGAGAAATGGAGAGGAGGCCTAAGTCCGAAGACGGACGAACTAAAGGCTGCTATGGATGGATGGAATCTCTGATGTATAATAGATATTGCGGTTAAAATTTTAAAGGCGCTGTTATTAAATACGTACCAAATTATGTCCTTACGTGTAATAGAAATTTTTATATCTACAATTGACGTAAGTATATATTAAATTATTAATTATTAATATTAGACTTTCACAATGACGAATATAGGAAAAACGGGGAGGCCTTTGTTGGAGACCCACTTGCTCGTTTGCCATCCAGTTTAAGAAAAAAAAAATGCTTATTTACCACCCTTAACACCTAACGTCTTCCTTCACAACCTACTATCTCATATCAACTAAGTAACTCTTAGTTAGATTGTAATCGTATTACGAACGCAATAATGTCTGAAATAAAGATTGAATTTAATAAAAAAAAAATACGTATGGCTGCTTCATGCTGTCCAAAAAGTTTCCACATGATTTGGCAGCTAATACTTATTGTGTTGCTAACCATTTTAATTATTGTCATAAATAAGTGCATGGCGTCTCCTTGTGAGAATCATCGCCGTCTCACGTCTCGACGGAGAGGGACGATATTTCGTGATCAGTAGGGCTACTACGAAATTCGTAAATCGAAGTTCGTATCGCACCGTCCCGCTGACGCTAATATTATTTTATACGAGAGTGAAAGGGACGGTATGATACGAACTTCGATTTTCGAATTTCGTAGTAGCCCTACTGTAACCGAATAATTGACACGTGATGTGGGTCAAAGTGTATCGCTTCTTACTGGTCTAAGGTTTGTTCACCACTACGACACAAAACCAACTATTTTCTAAATGGAGTTCGATTTTTGAACTTACTGTGCTATCCTCTTGCTATCCTACTTATCCTACTCACATTTCAGTATATATAGTTAATAGAATAAAGAGTGGTAGGGTTGGAATGGTCTGTATAGCATTTCAATTACACCACAGAATTACACTATTGCAAAGAAAATGGTTTGGTTACTATAAATACTATAATTACAAGAACGGTTATCGAATTCAATAATTAATTCTAATATTATTATGAAATAAATCGTTTTATGGACTTTTTTTATAATACTAGAATTGAACAAATTAAATTAAATTAAGTAATGTGTTTCAAATTTTCCTCAGAGCAAATATAATAATAGTAAGTACAACGTTTTAGGCACTTTTTTTTTAGAATAAATGTGTAAGAAGTCCACTTCATACTGGCTGGTTTTTCAACCGATGCCAGTGAAACTCCAAATTGAACCTGTACCTACTCCTACGAACAACATTTATTAAGTATATAAAAATTTCATTTTATTTTTTTTATCTTAATTAGTTCGTTCGGACACACACGGTTGCTTTTGAGCTGTTTAAAAAAGTAGATAGTGATGTGCTGTCACGTAAAATATGTTATCGATGTTTTTAAAAATATGTGTACCTAACGCCAAGGAAAAGTGAAAAATATTGGCTTGCAGCGGTGTAAAATGTAGACGACTATAAATAGTATATGTTTTGTAAATTAATAAGCTATCGTATGATTCATATAAACTAGAAGAATTAATATGATTCACATTATTTTGGCACATGTGAGTGCAGCCTAATCTAATCAAGATCTAATCGCTTAATTTCGCTATATTGGCCTGAATAGAACCAGCTGAACAATCTTTAAGTGGAGCTACAGCGTAACCATATCGTACGAATATCAAGTTCACAAGGATCATACGATAATAATACAAACACTCAGCTAAAACAGCGCTTGAAGGAACAATGCTATAGATTTACGCGGTCTGGATGCAGCGCTTCGCGTCGCTGGATTCGATGTACTCCCCTGAATGCCACTACGTGAATCGAGCATGTTGCTTACCGTGTGCTCCAAGTTCTATTAACGGAATAAATTGCAGAGCGACTTAATTACAAATACAATGTTCAATTTTATTAGCTTCTTGATTTTGTTACTTACATTGTCAGCGCCGTATTGAATTAAATCCCTTATCTAATTTTGAATGGCACTCGTTGCCCGTTCACGACGCGGGAACAGTAGCTTGTCAATCTTGGCGGGAATGCGTAGTTTAAATTTTTTTTAAGACATGTGAGTGTTGTGATGTGTTGTTTTCATTGATGTTAATAATTGCGTTCTTCATAGGAGCTGCTGTTCTTTGTTTTATTTTTAAAAAGTTTTGGAAGCGACAGGAGGATTGTACTGAAAGTAAGTTTGTTTACCAATTTTTTTTCTTTGACGCTTTCATTGACGCACACATGTAAGTTTTTTTTTTTTTACTAAATATGTGTGTTCTTATGACGCTGGAAACCTTTATTAGCATTGAATCGTGAATAATTTAAACTGCTGTAGTATTTTAACTATTTGAATACATTATACATATCAAGTGAATTAATTTTCTTTGGTAAGTATATTTTCTTCGTGTTTCGGTTGAACAATTTAGGAATCAACGACTCTCATTACTTAATGTTTTTTTATGTAGCCCAGAGTATGTTCCAGTGCTGGACAAAAGGCCTCCCCTTTCGTCCACCACTGTTCCCTATCTTGGGCATTCAACTTAATATTTATAAAAAAAAAACATACTTATTTATTATTTTATTTGAATTTTGAATAACACGCCGATGCGCTCTTGATAATAAAATTGCACCACCTGTTTTGCACCACCTGTTTAAATGTTAACTGCAGGGCTATGACAGCCCATTGCTTACCGTGTAAATTTTGTTAATCTGCTACTGTTGATCTAAACTGAAGTAAGTACCTAGTTAATTACGTGGTGTACATTGACTATAAAGATATCTATAAGATAGATATAACTATAAATATATATGTACAGTAAAGTCGTGTACGTGTATTACACATATTTTTGTAACTTTGGCCGCACCGATCTTTTTCTAGTTGACTGTACAATAAAGAGCTAATGTATATTTTTAACTACAGATAGCGAAGGGAATCTATCAATTATTCTTTTCAACTCTTGAGCTTTTTATGATTTAACTATTACTGACGATCAATAACAATAATCGTTTTTTTTATAATTTCTTTAACTTTTCCTCTCCCCTTTTCGTCTGAATGTTTTTTTCATTGGAATATACTTATAGAGGTTCTTAGACAAAGTTTTGAACTTGAACTTAAACTAGGCCGAAGTCCGGGATAGTTGTTTTTTCTGTTATTTATATACTTTACAATTAAGAACGCGGTTACGACGAAGTTAAATTAGAAAATATTAGTGTCGTTAATAGTTACCCAAGACATGAGTGCATATCAAAATAAAGTCGGATTGTTTTTCGTAACTGTCAAAATTTTAAGTAGGTATTTTAAATAATGCATAAATGTACGCAGTTACCAGGGTCACGTCATAAATATCTGTACATCTTTATGACACTAATCATATACTTGCATATAATAATTTTATACTATTGGTTGTATATGTATACCTAGATATTCAATTCATGCCTTCGACTGCAACTATGTATTAAAAATTTAAATTTCTGTTCATGTTTGCTTCTTCTTAGAGATTCAGTAGGTACGTAGTGTATCTTGATAGCTATATTTTAACAACAAGGAGAGGAAAACAGATCGCTGATTGCGTGCACTTATAGGTCATCAAGATTGGTTACTGACTGAAAGCTGAAAGTAGTCAGACGCAAATAATTTGAATTAGATTAAAATTGATTTCTTTACGATAAATTATAACGTTGCGATGATTTGAGTTTGAGTAAAAGTTGTGATATCCACGTGCTTCATAAAAAAGTTATTTATTGAGCTAAGCCACAAACCGGTTAAGTATTATTTTAGAGCCTCTATATTGCGAAGCTGCGGGTAAACACTCGTACAACATAAACACAATTAAAAATAAATTAAAATTGAATAAAGTCCAAAATGTTAACGTCGTAAACAGGGTTCGTAAAATACGAAAAAATATCATTTGTTTTCTGGATCATCCCTTGGATAGTAGGAAGCCGGAAACATTGAAATCAAGCTCTAGCATAAAAACAAAGAATTTAAAAGATGTTTCTATTTTTCGACATTACCTTCCTTGTCATCTTATGGAACTCTACAACGTGTTATTTTTGATTTACTCTGAATAAAGTTTGGCAACCTGTTTCATTTCGCAACTTTTCATTTCCCAACTGTTTAATATTTCTGAAACTGTAAATATTTCAGGATTTTTATGAAGCTAACCTAACCTAAGGGCTCTACTCGATGGCCCTGAAATAAATCCTGAAATATTTACAGTTTTAAGAGTACAAAATGAAAAGTACCCAAATGAAACAGGTTGCCAAACGTTACTTTACGGGAACATTGAACAGGTCAAGCGAAATTAATTTCTCAACGCTAGTAGCGTTACTTACTCTTACTATGAAAAAAATATCGTATTAAAAGGTGTAATCAGTTCCAAATTTGTGAAGCTGTTTAAAGTCTGTAACCGAAGTGTTTTCAATTCGTAGAATATTTAGCAAAGGACGCTTAAAGTGGATTTTATGTATTGAAAGAAAGAAAGAAATTTTACTCGTCAACGATAGGTCTGTGCTCGTCGAGTCTGTGAATTTCACAATTTTACCTTTAAAAAGGTCTGTTAAAAGCGAAAGCTGTCCACGGATTTTTTACGAAACTTTAATCTGGTATCATTTTTGAGACTGTCAAAATTGTCATATGGTCATTCTAGCCCGGCTTAGATAATTTTGATAAAATGTTTAATTAAATCTCCTACCATGAATGTTATAAGATTACGTTAGAGTTAAAATGTTAGAATGTGTTTAATACCAATCTGGTCAAAATGGGTCAAAAAATTGATGCGTCTGGACTACACTTAAATAGGCACTGACAAAGGTCATAAAATTTACCAAGGGACTCTCAAAGAGCATCATAACTTTCACACATTACTACATGAATTTTGATGTAGTATCAACATCGTTTAATCAATGTATACAGCGAGTGTTGTCAACCTCTTTTTTTAGAGTTCCGGAGCCAAAATGGCAAAAGCGGAACCCTTATAGTTTCGCCATGTCTGTCCGTCTGTCCGTCCGCGGCTTTGCTCAGGGACTATCAATGCTAGAAAACTGTAATTTTGCACGGATATATATGTAAACTATGCCGACAAAATGGTACAATAATTTTTTTTAAATAAAATTTTTTTAGAGTGCCTCCCTTAGACGTAAAGTGGGGGTGATTTTATTTTTCTCATCCAACCCTATGGTGTGGGGTATTGTTGGACAGGTCTTTTAAAACCATTAGGGGTTTGTTTGCGAAATATTCAACTTTAAAGTGTAAATTTTCATAAAAATCGAGCGTCCCCCCCCCTCTAAAATCTAAACCGGTGGGTGGAAATTTAAAAAAAAAAACAGAATGGTAGTAAGTATATCAAACTTTCAAGGAAAACTATAACAGCTAAGTTTTCTTGAGAATTATTAGTAGTTTAAGAGTAAATAGCAGCCTAAGGTATAAATATACCTAAACTTGGAAGATTCCGTATGAAATACGAAATCCGTAGAAAAATATTACTTAATTTTTTCGTAATGGCTACGGAACCCTATTTTGGACGTGTCCGACACGCTCTTGGCCGGTTTTTTAAAATTTGCCGCGGTTTCTCGTAGACAGCTTTAGCTGGCCAGTCTAACTAAAACTATGTATGAAGACACGGAAATTATGAAAAATATGGTGTATCATGCAGTAAATTTTAAATCGATCGAACAATCGGAATCGAGTTTTCGAGATTGTCATACACAAATTCTGATACACACGTCGCAGACAGGCGCGACTAAGTAAATAACGTTTCAAACACCTTTAGGTTAAAGTTCATACATGGCAATCACGCGTTTATCGACTAGCTAATTTTGTTTTTAATAATTAAGTATTTATTTTTTTATTTATATTTCAATATTGATAACAGAGGCATGACATGTGAGACTGCGTGATAATGTCACCTAGAGTTTATAATTTATAATATTGACCCCCATAAAACTACTTATCTGAATCTTCTATAGGTTATTGCCATAATCATCACTCTTTCAAATTTTTCACTTATTTTTTTTTTTATAATATAGAAGTTCGTAAAAGTTCACCTTGAGACAATTTTGATTTAATTTCATATCAAAAAATCTATTTAATTTAGGCTATAGCAAGCACTTACAGTCAACGAATTTGTTTCCTAGGCTACTATAGAACCTTGCCGTAGTAAAATAATTTTGGTTTGTCTATAGCAATGCTTAGATGACGTAAAATGTCATAATGACAAGGTTCTGTGGTGGCCTAAGAATTAAATTGGTTGACTGTACATATGAATGTCAAAAAAAAATACTACCGCCGTTTCGGAAAAACCTGTTATAAAAAAACCCGGCAAGAAACTCAACGAGGTATATATATGATTTTGGAAACAGGATTTGCTATGTGATTTAATTGCATAACAACAAGTATTTAACATACGAGTAACTAAATATTTAGCTCTTATAGCTCAAGCTCAAATCGAAAATCATATTTTTTGTGTCTGTCTATGTAACCATTTAATATTATATTACCCCACACTACGACTACGTAAAAAAAAATCTAAGGAGGTTCCTGCAAATTAATACGACACTCGGTGCGCGAGTCCATCACGCTCTTGTCTGATTTTTCATTATTGATCCTGTGACCAGACCATAGCCTTGCCAAAATTAACTCTGATTGGTTGACAAAGAACTGAATTATTACGCATTTAGGACACGCACTTCCGTGGTTCGTTGACACAAAAGATTTAGAACGTAAAAGAAGTCTATACTGTACCTTATACCTGTAAACAAGCAATTCATTTAAGTATATTTACAAATATCAGGGATCTCGGAAACTACTTTAACGATGTTGACAAAATATGATAGGTATGAAATGAAATGAAAAATGTTTATTGCACAGCTGATGGATAAACTTACAGTCCGACCCCCAAACTAGGTAATGACCTGTGTCTTGGGGAACAGTGTTTGATGAGTTCTTCGACATCTACGATACAAGCATAAATTCATGATAATCGATGAACTGCCTATGAAAGTTGTACAATTAGCAATAACACAACAAAGATAAAAAAAAGAGCCAAGAGCGTGTCGGACACGCCCAAAATAGGGTTCCGTAGCCATTACAAAAAAAAGTAATATTTTACGAAAAAGTTAAGTAATGTTTTTCTTAGGATTTCGTATTTTGTACGGAATATTCCAAGTTTGGGTATATTTTATACCTGCTATTTAAGAGTAAACCTACTAATCATTCTCAAGCAAACTTAGCCGTTATAGTTTCTGTTCATTAAAAGGCAGCGTAATTAGTCACAACCTCGTCTATATTTGATTACCTGCTGCGTCTTGAGGACAACTAGTACAGAATAATGCCCCATTTGTGGCGGCCATTTTAGTTGGTAGGAATAGGCATGGATGTGTAAGTATATTTCAGTGTTTCTGTATGTGTATCTATTTTTATCAGCCAATAAACCATTCTATTCTGATTCTTATTCTTATTCTTATAATCTTAAGGTATGCATTGAGAACTACTTCTATGTGAATTACTAAACATCAAAGTTTCACCAAGACAACAAGAAACAGGATTAAAAATGAAGCTTTTTATTTAGTTAATGTAATTAATTATCTTTGACACCACTAAAACCTGAATAAGATCTACCTACATAAGTACACATATTAACAAAATATTTATTTTTATTTACAAATGTTTAGCCGTCGCACGCGTAAGTTAACCAAAGTTTTAACAAATTTACATGGGAATCCTCAAATATTACATTAATTTACGTTGCATATATAATTATCCATGCCAAATTTCATATTTCTGACCCTAGTGGTTGAAATTTTTCTATTTTATCTCCTTAGCATTATAAACAAAGTGATAAAAAATAACCCATTTGCTACTCAAGACTACAAGTTCTTCATATACCAAATTTCATCAAAATCCGTCCAACTGTTTTAGAGTTAAGGTAAGGAGTAAGTAACAACGCACGCAATCACAAACTTTCGCATTTAAGTTATTGTTATTAGAACGGTATGACTTCCAACATGTCTTAAAATCTTACATGCAAGTTCTTGTTACTAAGTAATCATAATTAATTACATACATCACGCATGTTAATTACGATTAATAACACACAAAAGCTCGCAAAAATCTCTCATTTGTCCTCTATTTCACTTCCTTGGCCCGATATCGTACGTCCCAAGTCACCTTCATAAGAATTCGTTACGTAGAGTGACTTTTGACACGACATTTCACACACGATAACTGATAGCTATATGTCAACACATAGTTATGCTTTTATCGATAAACGCCGGTCTTTCCTCGCACTAACTTATTTATACATAAACCTTGGCTCAAAAGTCTGGTATTCAGGTCAAAGAGTTTAGAAAAAGGTAACATCTTTTCTTTAATAAATACGCTTTTGTTGCAAACCACTTTGAAACTAAAGTCAGAAAAATAATTTGCTTTTTGTTTGTTTATACAAAGTTCGAAGATTCAAGGAAATGTGCGATTTGGCGGCAATTCTCAAATTGTAAACGTAAAGAGCATTGTATTGTTAAGTTGGTAGCAAAGTAGGCTAGCAACACTGATTTTTGCTACAACTGAAATTGCGGAAACCCCAAAATAAATGTACCTGGCTCAAATGACCTGTATCCAAGGCATTCTCGAGGCGTCTCAATATTCCGCCATATCTATTTCCCATTAAAGGCATTCTCCGCGAAATGCCAGACGCGCTGAAATGAATGAAATGCACGGAGGAATTGCTTTATGGATGAAACGGAACTGCTGGTAGAATTTAAACGTTTTGTGAACGATGGAAGGTTGCTTTTTGTGTAGCCGCGAAATATTTTATAGGTTAATAGGGTGACCAAACCATGTTATCGGATTTATTTTAATTTCTCTGCTTCTTTGATCTTAATTTAATTAAAGGTACTTACTTAAATATATATATATATCCCCTACTTTGCTCAGACTTCGCGAAAATGTGATCTTTTTTTTAGGGTACCCAAAGGGTAAAAACGGAAACCATTTTAGGTACTGAAACTTCGCTGTCCGTCCGTCTGTCACCTGGCTGTAGGTATATCATGAAATTTTCACAGACCTATGTTCTGTGGCCACTATAACAACAAAATACTAAAATCAGGATGATACGAAACCCTTCGTGCGCGAGTCCGATTCGCTCTTGGCCGGTTTTTTACTATGTTAAACCGCGCTATGGTTAAAAAAATATCCAAAAACTAAATACTTAATTTCACGAGAATTAATTGAGAAACACGCCTTATATAGAAGAGACAGCCGGACAGTTACACGAAAGCGCTTTCCGAAGCTGAAACAGAGGCACTTCTCTTGCGCTTCGTTCATGTGTACCTACACGCTACAAAAAACCCGCTGTAAAAATCATTGACGTTTTGCATGTTTTTTAGGGTTTCGTAGCCAAAATGGCAAAAACGTAACCCTTATATAGTTTCGCCATGTCTGTCTGTCTGTCTGTCCGTCCGCGGCTTTGCTCAGGGGTTATCAATGCTAGAAAGCTGTAATTTTGCACAAATATATTATATGTAAACTATGCTGACAAAATGGTACAATAAAAAATTAAAAAAATTTTTTTTTAGATTACCTCCCATAGACCTAAAGTGGGCTGTTTTTTTTCTCATGCAGCCTTGTAGTGTGGGGTTTCGTTGGATAGGTCTTTTAAAACCATTAGGGTGTTGCTAAAATGATTTTTCGATTCAGTGATTTGTTTGCAAAATATTCAACTTTAAAGTGCCAATTTTCCTTAAAATCGAGCGTCGTCCCCCCCTCTAAAATCTAAACCGGTGAGTGGAAAAATTTGAAAAAAGTCAGGATGGTAGTAAGTTTATCAAACTTACAAGGATAACTATAACGGTTATGTTTTCTTCAGAATTATTAGTAGTTTAAGAGTAAAATAGCAGCTTATGGTCTAATATAGGCCGTATAGGCCGCGGCCTAGGGGCGGCAGATTTCAAAAAAATATTATTTTAGAAAGTTACATAGGGCGGCGGATATAAAGTGGCCTACACTCATAAAAAACATAAATCCGCCACTGCTCTTAGCTCCATGACCATGATCCAAACTTATTTACTTACTTAAAGATTAATAATTAAACACTTTTGTATTTAAAACAATGTCATCAATTTCTCCACGCATCAAAATTAGTCACGGCCTGCGATCTTATTAGGTCTTAACTTTTACTTTTCCTCTAAATAGTATTTTTAATCAGTCTCAATTATGATTTCGTTTGAGTAACATTCTGTGTTTGGGTCAAAAAATACAAAAAAATGGCGGCGATGTTGTGCTTGAACATGTTTTGTATACCTGGAGGTTAGTGGATTTAATGTTGTTTAAACACGGACGCAAAAGTGTTATACTTAAGTTGGACCGCTAATTATGTGTGTCTGTGGCATCATACCTGTCCAAACGGACAAACCAATTGTGATGAATTTTCTTAATCGGAAGCTAGCTAGTTTAATTGAGATAGTTTTAGTTTAGTTTCATTAACACCGGTTCTGCGGTTTTTGAAATGATCATTTGCATGATAATGTCGGTGGTTGTTCAACTTTTATAAGCGGGTTACGTTTTGTAAGGAAATAGATTTTCAGAAGGTTGTATTTTATGACCACGTGAACTAACAATCAACAACGGTTCCTTTTTTACCCCCGACGCATTGAATATTGAAATCAATGTCGGGGGTTATTCAACTTTTCTAATGTCCCTTGAGATGCGACATCCTAAGAAGTTTACCTTATATATATTGTATTTGTCAATTACAGGTCAGAAAATGGGTGACCAGGAGCAAACACGGTGCTCGTCGAGCGAGAGCGACAACTTCGAGAAGATAGAGTCGGAAGATTTCAAGCCTGAAGACAGCGTAAGTCATCTAACTCACTTTTTTTGATCAGGCAATGAGGGCTATCGCGAATGAATTCGCCGCTAGAGGCGCTAGTGTAGCGTGAGGTCTCCGAAATGTCAAATCTCATAGTTTTGGGTGAGCTACGCGGGTTTATTTATAATTAGAATTATTTTGTGAATATTTTGCAATATCTGAAATTAATTAGGGCAAATATGCGTTCCGGGGCAATGAATGTCTGTGTTTTGAGACAGTTTTGTCTTTCGGAAACCTTTGTCCTCCCTTTTTTCCGAACAAAACGGGGACTTTGCAACACTGTGGTATGCTCGATATTTTTATGCTACGGTTTTAAGGTGTATTAAATATGATTTTAATCTAAACTTTGTTTTCACGCCCGTAATAACAGACTTTGAAAGCCATACTTAAAAACCTCACGCAACAGTGCGCCATCTAGTGAGACAAAAAACGATAGCCCTCATTCAAGCATAACCAATGAGGGTGTCTATGACAGGCTAGTTGGCTTGGCGCTAGTATGGCGAGGTTCCGTCCGTTTGACATTGGTGTCACGTTTGTGATTGGTTGAATATAACTAAATGAGCCAATCGCAAGCGAGACGGACCTCACGATACTAACGCCATCTACCAATATTTCACCTGTCAAGAAACACTGCAGGGCTACTACGAAACTCGAAACTCGAAGTTCGAGTCGTGCGATCCCTCTGACACTTATACTGTTTAGTACGAGAGCGAGAGGGACGGTACGATACGAACTTCAAGTTTCGAGTTTCGTAGTAGCCCTGCTGATAATACTGTGATACTTACTACGTCATCCCAACGTAAAAAAAGTTTACGGCTGTACTATATGAATTTAAACAGTTATCTAGACCTAGTCAGCTTAATTTTTAAGAGATGAACGGAACCCTCGGTGCGCGTGTCCGTTTCACACATGGCCGGTTTTTTAGGGTTCCGTAGTCAACTAGGAACCCTTATAGTTTCGCCATGTCTGTCCGTCTGTCTGTCTGTCTGTCTGTCCACGGCTAAGCTCAAAGGCCGTTAGTACTAGAAAGCTGTAATTTGGCATGAATATATACATAATTAGTCACGCCGACAGTGATACAATTAAAAAAAGTATAAATTTTTTTTTTAGGATACTCCCATTTCCCATAGACGTAACGTAAAAAGGGAGTGTTTTTTTTTTCTCGACTAACTATAGTGTTGTGGGGTATTAAATCGTTGGATAGCTCTTTTAAAACCATTGGAGGGTTGCTAAGACATTTTATTCTATTCAGTGATCTGTTTGCGAAATATTCAACTTTAAAGTGCAAATTTTCATGAATTAAAATCGAGCGTCCCCACCCCCTCTAAAATCTAAACTATTGGGATGGTAGTAAGTATATCAAATTTACAGAAAAAGTTATAGCGGCTAAGATTGCTTGAGCATTATTAGTAGTTTAAGAGATTTTAAGAGTAAATAAAATAGCAGCCTAAGTTATAAAATATACCTAAACTTGGAAGATTCCGTACATAATACGAAATCCTTAAACATATCATTTGATTTTTTCGTAATGGCTTCAGAACCCTATCCTGGGCGTGCCCGACACTATGCCGACAAAATAATACAATAAAAAAATCTAAAAAAGATATTTTTAGGATACCTCCCATAGACGTAAAGTAGGGGTGATTTTTTCTCATCCAACTGTATAGTGTGGGATAGTGTTGGATAGGTCTTTTAAAACCATTAGGGGTTTGCTAAGATCATTTTTCGATTCAGTGATTTGTTTGCGAAATATTCAACTTTAAAGTGCAAATTTTCATAAAAATCGAGCGTCCCCCCCCCTCTAAAATCTAAACCGGTGAGTGGAAAAATTTGAAAAAGTCAGGATGGTAGTAAGTTTATCAACTTACAAGGATAACTACAACGGTTAGTTTTCTTCAGAATTATTAGTAGTTTAAGAGTAAATAGCAGCTTAAATAGGCCGTATAGGCCGCGGCCTAGGGGCGGCAGATTTCAAAAAAATATTATTTTAGAAAGTTACATAGGGCGGCGGATATAAAGTGGCCTAAGTAACTTTTCCTCCCTGACGAGAGGGAGCAAAGTGCAACTTTTCTGTTCAAGGCTTTTCTGAGTGTTTTATTGCAAATGCCAAATTTTGAAGTTGATAATTGTAAAGCCACGCTATTTTCTATGCTGGTTGTTCTTTAATAATATTTAGATTTTTTCAAGTTTCTTAATGCTCGGTGTGAAAAGCTGGCCACTTCTACTATAGAATCCTGAGCGTAGAATCCTTCGCTACATTCTGGATTCAATGTGCGCCCTCGCCGTAAATACACCATTTTGCTCCCTTGTGACAAAAATAACTATTGCACGCTTAGCTGTAGCAGATATAGTAATGCAGGACTGTATTTAAGCGTATAATTTGATTATTTTTCACACTTATCCTTATGTCAACACATTCCAGTCCAAACCCAACTTCGTGGTGGGAGAGGAGATGGAGGACGAGCCGTCGCACGAGGGGGGGGACTCGTTCCCCAACGCCCCCCCTCCCAACCTGCGGCCGAAAATGACCGCCGTCCAGCAGTTGGCTCTAGCTGAAAAAAGGAGCAAACTCAAGTGAGTTTAGAAATAAAACACCGCTTTAGCGAAACATAGTCTGGCTGACATTACAAGCTTTTATTTAGCTTCACCTGTCCCGTTGTCTGTCTGTCTGTAGTCAAATTTTGCAAGTTAAATTTGACCAACTTTGAGTACCAGTCGAATCGACTTGAACTTTGGCATACTTATGTAAATTACGTGACAATGCAGCATCGACATCTATGTACCTTACGGCACTAGACTGGCTGTTTGGCACAAAACGCGCGGCGCATCAATCACCAATATTACTTTGACACAACCGCTGTCTCGGACGTCAACAGACCGAGCTGTGAACTGTTTTTGTGCGCCGTTTTGATGTAAGAAACATGCAGTCTAATCAGTAAGAGTCTAGTACTAGATGTCAGTGCAATGCAGTAATTTGGTAGTGACATCCTAGTAGTCTGGCCAGGATCGTCTCCGCAGGACGGAACTTTTCAACGGTTAATAGTAAAAGTAAAAGTAATAATGGCTAAAAAGGATAAAATATGCTAAATCCAGCGTGATCCGAATGCGACTTGTCCTTATGTTGTGCTTAAACGTGGGATGGTATAGGTAGTGCCACGAGAGTTGAAGTGAACAAATAAATATCATGAGACACTTGACACTAATTGACCTAGTCCCAAACTAAGCAGCGCTTGTACTATGGTTACTAGGCAACGGATAAACATACTGACATGGATAAATACATACTTAAGTACATATTAAACATTCAAGACCCGAGAAACAAACATTCGTATTATTCATACAAATATCTGCCCCGGCTGTAAATCGAACCCGGGACCTCAAGCTTCGTAATCAGCTTCGCTAACCACTTGGCCATCCGGTCGTGACTGAATGATTACACACACAGCTACATGAAGAACTGATTGCACAAAAGGAGAATGAATTAAATGAATGAGTGAATGTCAAAATCCTGCTGTCATTACATGACATGTTCTTGTGTGCGTGACCGTTGAGGTCACGTCTCGTGGCACTACCCATAATGAAAATACGTTTAAGCAAGCGGTCAAACGCTAGAATATTCACCCCCGACCCCCCGTTGTGATTGAGACGTCTTCGCGAATGCGATCACGGAGTTTTTCGCGCCGATACTAAAAGTTAAATGTGATACTATACTATGTGACTGGACAAAGAGTGTAATTATTTTCTCAACTATGTGGTGAATAATCGTGATAGTCGTTTCCTCTTCAATTACTGAGACGAGCACTATATTATTGTCTTTGTTTCGACAGGAACAGCTATTGTTGGTTTCATATTATTAAAACAGTTTGTTTCGCAACCTCGTCCTTTTAAAATACCAAGCCTGCAATTACCTATTTGTAGGCTTAAAGTAGTTTAGGCAATCATATTAAAACCACGTATTTAATTTCTGATACCTGTCGTAGATAAGTACCAAGTACCTTCATAATCCTCACTTGTATACACAGTGGCGTAGCTATGGACAAGGGCCCCGGTGCATAGAGAAAGAATTGGGCCCTCCCGCACCCTCTCTTTCCACTTAAATCGTAAAAAGCTTGAACTTATATTGACCTTCAATATTATAGATAGGAATAAGACTGAAAGAGCCTGTTCACAAGATTTTTTTATCTCTCTTTTTCTTTTATGCTCCTCTCTTTTCAAAGCTTGGGTTAGAGGGCCCCCTGAGCTCCGGGCCCTGGTACACTGCACCTGGCCATACGATAGCTACGCCACTGTGCATACACCATTTATTTCAGTTTCTATAAGCAAAAGCTCCTGAGCAATCTGCATAGTAATTATTACGAGTATCATGTACCACATGAAAATCACAGGCGTTTAATAGTTATTTTCAACCGACTTATGCTTATGTTCGGTAAGCAAAATTCGGTTAACATTTTGTTGATTGTTACCTTGGTAATTTATGAACCAATACTGTGTTTTTGTTGTAATACGAATACTTCCAATTAAGTTCCACTGCCACTGCCACCAAATTCAAATTCAAATCATCATCATCAGGTTGCCATAATCCCCACGCTTGGCAGGCGGCTTGGGGTTCGCAGTGTTATGCTGATGGTGTACGCAGAAGACACTGCTGCCCGTCTTCTGGATTTGTTCCCTTATTTGCCTTCTACGGCACCCAACGGGATGAGATGGGGGGGGGGGCTATTCTTGTCCGGCCACCCCATTTCAAATCATTTATTCAATAAATAGGTTGCAATGGGCACTTTTATACGTCATTTTTTAAACTACCAAGTGAGGATCTGATGAGTCTGTCTAGTCTAGTGGGATACCTATAGTGATATTGGGATATTTTGTAGTAACTCGTGCATTTGCTCTTGTAAATCACCATTCGGTGAAGTGGAACTGGTAAGAAAGACGACAGTTGGCTAGTAAAACTGGAAACTGGAAGTGGAACATTAGTGGACCATTTATTCTCGTTTACTATATTTTGGGCTTCCATAACTCTTGCTAACTCGTGCTTAGGCACCGACTTCAAACGGTAGAAAAATATTTTTGAGTTCGTTAAATATTCATTTTATTTATTTCAGATTTAGGTATGTACTTTATTTACATGATAAGCAAGGGACTTTTAACTTAAGAAAAAAAGTAATCCCATAAACAACTTCTATCGTGGTCACACGAAATTGAATGATCAAGATCTAGGGTTGGCAAATTCGCAAACGGCGCGAGTTATAAAAAATCCTAGGGTTGCCATAAAAAAAACAGCAAACACCAAAACAAAACAGTCTTACCAACTTACAAACGCGTCCGACGTAGATTTGAACTTTTAGACCTCCAGCATACAAATCTGTATGGGAAAAGTTCGCCTTTCTACATCGGTTTCTCAATAAAATCTGTTTTTAATACGTTTTATGTGCAGCTGTTGCCCGCGACGAATTCGTTTTTGTCCTGGAAAATTGCATAGTTCCCGCGGGATAGTGAAAAATCGAATTCTACGTGGACGGAGTCTCGGGTAACGGCCTAACGGCTATATAGTAAGATACTTAAAAGAGATGGTTCAAATATTCACAAGATATGATTATTATCATAGACTTCGATTTGTGGTCTGTGACTATTATTTATTGTGAAATTTTGACGTCCCCTAAGTAACGCCCGGGGTTGGCCATTACTTAACATCCCACTACGATACGCAACTGGCTGGTTGTAAGTGAGTATGGTACATAATACCTAGGTACGTATTATAATTTGGATAGTGAGTTAAGGCAATGTGAGGACCTGGTCACATTTCAGCGTAAACTAAAGGCGTAATTTATAAAGAGACCATTTTATTCCATAAAGTAATTTTATGCAAAAATACTTTTTGACTAACTGATAATGATAATGTAATGTGGTAACTGATTTTATTGAAAATTATTGAATTATTAATTTTATTAAGTATGAAATGTTTATCTACCTGGACATCTATTCTAAATTGTATTATACATATATTGACTTGAATAATTTATTTAACCATAATTACTATTGTTTGTGTAACTCCTAGTGAATAATAACTAAGTACTTGTATTATTGTAAAAAGGTATTTGCACGCATTTGTGTTTAAAAGCAAATAAAATATTTGAATTTGAATTTGTTTTTAATGGAATGGCAATGCTAGTAGGTATACTCAACAAAAAGTACAATCATCGTTTTTTTTAACAAGTCACATATTGCTTTCGTTGCTTGTCAATTTTTAGCTGGCGGGAAAGCGTGCGTGCCATTTTCTGAAATTTTGATTGTGCCTCGTCTATTCTATGCTATTTTGCATCATGTCATGTAAAGATTCTTGATCTCTTTAGTCTAAGGATTCTTGAAGTAGATGACAATGACCATTTTCTAACAAGATACTCCTACTCCATCATCAAATTCATTCACTGTTTAAGATTTTGTCTTACTAAACTAAAAGGTAAACAAACAAACTGCATTCTCCGTTACGAATTTCGATTATCAACCGTAAAGCGAAGAAACACAGTTTTATTAGTTGCTTAAATGATTAGCAGCTCTTCCGATCAAAATGGTGAGGTGCCAGAAATGGCGGCAAAAACCAGTAGGTATCTAACCATCGCGCTTAAAACACGTTCGTATCGAGAATTATCACAACCAAACGCGGAAAAATATTAAGTATAAAAACAATAAAAGGTATTAATTTCATTAGATTACATATTCCAGTGCGCGCGTCAAGTGTAAAAGTGTCTGTGTTGATTAAATATTCAAAGTGCGTTCGAAATTTGGTCCGGATTTTTAATTTTCGCCGAGTGTTACCCGTGTTCGAAATAGTGCTGTGCAGTGTAAATAGCGAAATTCTATCGATTGTTTGTAGGTTAAAAGCTTTAAATCTACTTGCGATAAAATGTGTATACCTAGTGATTAATAGTATGAATGATGTCGTGTGTTACGATCGCACCATATAGTGATAATGAACGATAAGATGTTATAACATCATAGTTGTTATCATCTTATCATTTCGCGAAAAGTATGATTGTTATCAAAAATTTTACATCAATATTTAGTTATGTACAATAGATATGAATCAAATTACCAGGATTATCCATCTTAATAGCATTTTAGTAAAAATAGTGACATATTAGAGAATTAACGGCTTCTTTTTTTTCAAGCACGTATTTACCAAATACGTTCATGTATTCTGAGTTCAAATTAATTGAGTGATGAAATAATGCAGAATGTATTTTTTTTTAAGTTTTTTGAGTCTTTTGAAAAACAGTTTCTTTCCTTGACTAGATCCAGTCGTAGGTAATTAGCCATGAACTATATATTGCATGATAATTATATACTTACGAGATGTTAAGAAAATAATAGTTTTAATCCATCGAAAGACAATTTTCTCTTAACTTATTTCATTCGTTTAATTAAAAACAATAAATTTTCATTTTATTATTGTAGTGTAGTGTAGTGTATATTTGAGGGATTACCTTTAAGTAAAAATATTAATTTAACACCAGTTTTATCACAATTGGCTTATCTAAAATGGATACAAACAGCAGTCTCGTAATTCATTAAAATAATTTTAAAACCTGTCAGTTACTGGTTGCGGTAAAGATATTATGTAAAGTTTAAAATTTGATAATAAGCATAATAATCGATTCCTTCTCGAGTATTGTGTTCATTTAAGATGTAAGTACTCGTAAACAAGGATTAAGAGGGGCCCTTTTGGCAGCAATGGAACACAATAACAAACCAATCCGAGAGCTCGGGCTTAAACTTTGACTCTAACCTAAGAATTTCATGGAATTTATGTGCGAAATTACATTTTAAATTTATCATAAGCTTTTTCAAATAATCCTCCTTCGCGGGTAAAATAACGTGAGGAAACGAGGCTACACCTGCAACGTAATATATTGGCGCGTGTGATGCTACCAGTCCGCACTGGGCTGGCGTGGTAACTACGGCCCAAGACCTCACATTCAAAGAGGGAGGCCTGTGCTTCTTAGCCTGTGAACGTTAATTAATATTTCAAATGTAAATGTGACTATCAGTCTGTCTGTTTATAAAATCTTTACGACAAAACTACTGAACACGTTCTTTCCTACAAAACGATTCCCAATGGGTATCAATTTGGACCCATCTTTGTGGGTAAATACAAACGATAAAAGCAGTCTAGCCCCAAATTTGCATTGTAGTATTTGTAGTTAATCAATACCTCTTAGTTTTTGCTTTGTAATATGTAAAGAGCGGATTTGAAGTAGCAATTACGAGTTTAATACGGATAAGAATACTAGTACAAGTAAGAATTTTATTTTTATCAAAAAGGTATATACGTAATAAATAGTATCTATATAGTTGAGCTGTATAAAACTCCTTTTAATTATAATAAAATATCTTTGAAATGAGAAGGGTATTTACAACTTTTTTGTTGTTTAGGCTGTAGAAAACATTGTTGCCTAAAATGTATGCATTTTACTTGACGCATCGCATGCCCCTGACAAGTTGACAACCGGTTGGCGTGATTGCGTAAATATAAGCCACAGACGCCAATACGTGATAGATTACGTTACGTGATTCTTCTTCTTCTTTTTGTCGTAATGTAGGTCAACAGTGCATCAAAGATTAACAGAAAAAGTGTTTTTAATTGCACTCTTGCTCGTAAAAAGTATTGTAACATGCTGGCTAAATTGGTTGTAACTTATAACCTTTTTTTTACTTTTTTTCGTAATACGACTAAGGGCGTAATGGTAATGACTTTGATGAATGTACTTGCAGCTCAGGAAGGGAGTAGCGCAAACAGTATCGTGATGTTTGTAAAAATATGAAATTTTGTTTCACACAACTTTATATTATTTACTTACTCACAAATGTGACGGGAATCATTGTAGGTATGTCAGACGGGCGGTTCTGGAATTACGAACATCGAGCTTCTAATATACTTAATCTATTTTTAAAATAATAAGTACAATAATAATCGATTTTTAGTATTCTTATAATACAATTCTAGGTATTCTAGCTAGCCAGTTTAAGGTTAAAACTGTTTGCCGAATTATATTTTCCAGTTTTTTCGCACTTACTAATGCGAATAATTATCATCCAACCATTGTTTACTCTCCTTGACTATAATTACGGCTATTCAGTTGTCTGTATTTTATTTCAATTTATAAATATTTAGAATCATAACTAAAGCTTCCTTGTCAATAACCGTGTTGGTTTAAGAGTAAGTATTTCGGGTAATCAAATTAATGGACGGTTTGGATGGTTTTGGTAACGTCATCATCCATCATCCCAGCCTATATACGTCCCACTGCAGGGCACAGGCCTCCCCTCAGAATGAGAGGGTTTGGGCCATAGTTCCCACGCGGGCCCAGTGCGGATTGGGAACTTCACACACACCATTGAATTGCTTCGCAGGTTTGTGCAGGTTTCCTCACGATGTTTTCCTTCACCGCAAAGCTCGTGGTAGATTTCAAATGTAACTCCGCACATGAATTTAGAGGTGCGAGCCGGAGTTTGAACCCACGACCCTCTGCTTGAGAGGCGATGGGTCAAACCACTAGGCCACCACGGCTTCACGGCTTTTGGTAACGTACTGTATCAATATTCGACAAGCAATAACGAATAACGACTATAAATAACAAACTTATAGACAGACGTCCTAGAAAATTCCTAGGCTTGCTCTAAATAAACGAGCAATTAAACTAAGACAGCAACTAACAGGTCAAAGTCCGGCGTTACGTTTGCGTACATACACGGTGTGTTGTTATGTTACGTTAACGAATATCATAGTGTAAATGTCATGGCCATTTTTAATACGTAAATTACTGTGAGCAAAGAATATTGGGCTGGATTTGCCGGCAATTTCAACTCGCTGTCGGTCTCAAATGTTGCCAGTTTGATGACAAAGAGTTCATCGTCACCTCACCATCCTCCCAGCTATATACGGCTCACTGCCGGGCACATGCGTTGTCTCAGAATGAGAGGGCTTTGGCCGTAGTTCCCACGCGGGCTCAGCGCGGAATGTTAACTTCAAACACCATTGAATTGCTTCGCAGGTTTGTGCGGGTTTCTCGTGGTAAATTTCTGCGCGCATAAATTTCGAAAAATTCAGAGGTGCGAGCCTGGGTTTGAACTTGAACCTACGGTACCTACTCTACTTGAAAACCTAGGCCCAAAGACTACAGTATTATATAGGGAGACCTAGGCCCACGGCTGTTGCCGGCTGTTGCCGCTGCTGCTGCTTGTTCTAAAGAAAGAAACAATAACCTAACCTGACCAACAAAAAGTTGGAAAACCCCCGACTTTGTCACTTCAAAGTTCAATATCTCAAAAACGGCTGAACCGATTTTAATAAAACGTCTAAGAACTATCGCTAGAAAACTTGCTTTTAAATAAAAAAAAACCGCATTCAAATCGGTCCACCCGTTTAAAAGCTACGGTGCCACAGACAGACACACAGATAGTCAGACAGACAGACACACATAGCGGTCAAACTTATAACACCCCTCTTTTTACGTCGGGGGTTAGAAAACATTTATAACAGCAATAAACACATACACAAGTTGTTTGCTAAGTTGTTTTTCGTACAGTTTGTTTGTTTGTTTTGTACTACATTACTATGATAAATGCGAAAGTAACTGTCTCTCTGTTTGTTATCTCTTCGCGCTGAGACTTCAGTGCCCTTAGTGTAAGTTTTCGGTTACAAAATACGTCTCGATCACGTTCGCGTTAAAATCTCAATTTGTATGGAAACACGAACATCGCAAACGTTCCGCTAGAGGCGCTGTTCGTGATTCCATATAAATTGAAATTTTAACGCGAACGCGAGCGAGACGTATTTTGTAACCGAAAACTTATACTAAGGGTACAGTACCCCGAAGCCACGGAGAAAAACTAGTTAGTGTTGATCTATATAGTTTGGAAATGCGGACAGGACTTAAAATATTTATCTCGGATAATTGCATAGTTGCCATAAGTAGGTACTTACCTAATGCAATGGTAGGTCCAAACGTGGTCCAAACTGT
This sequence comes from Choristoneura fumiferana, assembly GCF_025370935.1. Taxonomy (NCBI): domain Eukaryota; kingdom Metazoa; phylum Arthropoda; class Insecta; order Lepidoptera; family Tortricidae; genus Choristoneura; species Choristoneura fumiferana. The sequence goes on from NC_133499.1 coordinate 6,321,245, forward strand.
TCTAACAGGTAGATAAAAAGTTTAACTAATTTGAATACGGGTCGTGACGTTGGATTATGTTAATTACGATCGGATCATATGACGTAGTGAGGTGATAATGACCGGAAACAAAAGGAGAAGTTTTTTGGACCTACGGTACGCATACGTAGAGCATATTTAGATTAAACATAAAGTAGAATGGAGTAATATAGATATGTCACACATTTTACCACTTTGGAAGTGTCTCTCGCGCAAACTATTCAGTTTAGAAAAAAATGATATTAGAAAACTCAATATCATTTTTGAAGACCTATCCATAGATACCCCACACGTATGGGTTAGATGAAAAAAAAATTGTGAGTTTCAGTTCTAAGTATGCGGGGAACCCCCAAAATTTATAGTTTTTTTTTTCTATTTTGTGTGAAAATCTTAATGCGGTTCACAGAATACATCTACTTACCAAGTTTCAACAGTATAATTCTTAAAGTTTCGGAAAAAAATGGCTGTGACATACGGACGGACAGACAGACATGACGAATCCATAAGGGCACTAAAAATCACGTTTGTTGTATGGGAGGCCCCATAAATATTCATTTTATTTTAATTTAATTCGTTATGTTTATAGTGAATTTACAACTAAATATTCTGTTAATATTTCGAGCAAAAAACGGCACAAAAATCCAGCCGGGAATCAAACCCGGGACCTCAAGCTTCGTAGTTAGGTTCTCTAGCTTGGCCAATCCGTTCGTCAAATGCGGTGTCCATATGAAAATATATTTCATTGGTCACTGGAAACTTACAAACGCTACTATACGCTGGAAACGTTTTTGTTAGTGGAGCTCAAAATTAGGATTCGATACCTGCGTTTTCGCATAAACATCCAGTTCGTAGATTCTTTCCGGATTTTATCAAATATGTAGGCTAACGGAAGATTTAAAACTAAAATCCTCCTCGAAGCAATCAAATTCGCCTTAAAATGTCGTTAACTGATAAATATCGTCATAGTTTAATCTTCAAATTGACGTATAGGCACTAAAAGACGTAACACCTTGTACTTCAGTCTTGGTATCGACACCGGCAAGATTTAATGTACATCAACGCTGATACAAGTTGTAAAAAAATAGTGACGTTCACAAGTCAGTTATAAAATAAGTTTTGTACACGTGGATTTTACTAATGTGGTTTTTTAAACGTTTTAAGAATATTTGAAAGATAAACCAGTTACGATTTTTATTTATAAAAATGTGATTGCTTTAGAATATTGTACTTAAGTCAGTTTCGAAATATACTTTTTTAAGTTTAAAATAAATCCGGACCAAAGTTTGAACTTAATTTTTAAAACAGCAAAAATGACACAGTGATGTAAAGTTAGACGTGTACAATTAGTGTATGATACCAGCCTTGTTTCGATCGTTCGCCACCATTGCGGATTTCGTTTACCACCTCTTCAACATGATGAAGCGACGGACGTCCAAGCGTTTTGTTCTTGGTGACAACGAGGAACAACCGTCATGGGACATAGATGATGCTACGGAAGTGTTGCCGGATGTCCAGAAGTTCCAGATGACGCTGGAAGCGGAGCCGGAGAGCGAGAAGGAAGATAATAATGTGCAGGACAGCAGCAAAGGGCTGCTGCGCCCGCCCAATCAGACTTTGCAGTAAGTTTTTTTATGTACAGAAATAGGCCACAACTACGTCTGATGGTAAGCGAAGACGTGGAATAAGATGGAGCAAGCTTGCTTAATAAATGCTTATATGTACATATACATCCTAGATTTTTTTATTTATTATTTATTTATTTATCGTATGGAATAAGTGTCACTGCAAAACTGTGTAAGAAATACAAATGAAAACTAAACATTAAAACTTAAATCTAGATTTCTTAAAATATTCCACGGCTTTCTCTGACAGCTTCTTGAGGTCATCTATGTGTCCATCGAACTTAGTGATCGGGCATTCCAGTACCATGTGGTGGGCCGTCTGTTCCGGGTGGCCACACTCGCAAGCCGCCGACTCGCACCAGCCCCATTTACTCCTAAGGTACGCGGAGTTCCCAACATTGGTTCGGAAGCGGTTGGCCAGGCACCACACTCGGCGCTGCGTTTCGAAGCCCGGGGGTCTTTAGCGGGGGTTCAGCTCAAACAAGTCAGGCGGCTCTCCCTTCATTTGCCATTCGCTGAGCCAAGCGTTCCGCATTTCCCAGGCATTTATTTATTGGAGTTTAGGGATGAATTAAGTCACTGAGGAACCTATTTATTGTTAATTTTATTTGACCTGTTGAATGTTCTCTAGGTTAAAGTTAACGGAGGTAATAATAACACGGCGTATATTTGTATGTTTCCCGTGGTCAAGCACCCATCATACAAACATAATATACCTAATATAAATTAACTTTATGCGTAAAATTATATAGGCTATGATTGTAGTAATAACCCTCATAATTCTACGTATAGGTATATTTGCTCTCAAGGAATTATGAAATAAAAAAATAAAAGTACTTGTGTTCATGCGAAAATCATCTTATATTTGAATTATTTGATTGATTTACTAGTTTGAATGGGAGAGCTAATTTCACATAGCAAATTTTGCTTAAAAAATATTTATTCAAAGTATCTGTTAAACCTATCATCATCATCCCAGCCTATATACGTCCCACTGCTGGGCACAGGCCTCCTCTCAGAACAAGAGGGCTTGGGCCATAGTTCCCACGCGGGCCCAGTGCGGATTGGGAACTTCGCACGCACCATTGAATCGCTTCGCAGGTTTGTGCAGGTTTCCTCACGATGTTTTCCTTCACCGCAAAGCTCGTGGTAAATTTCAAATGTAATTCCGCACATGAATTTCGAAAAACTCAGAGGTGCGAGCCGGGGTTCGAACCCACGACCCTCTGCTTGAGAGGCGATTATGAATGTCAGGTATTATGTTTTCTCATTAGAATTGAATAGGTATTTGTTGGGGCGTAATAAACGTTAATAAATGTCAATAGTGTTTGTTTGAAAGATGTTAAATATCGATACTTTGCTTTAGTGATGGAAGCTGAAAATTTTGAATTATCGATACTTACCTAGTTTCATTTAATCTCGATTTCGCACAAAATGTTTTTTCAACAATTATATTTACTATTTTGTTGTTTAACATTTATTCGTAATGTCTCTAGCATAGATCGCGATAGCATGTAATTTTATTGTTGTTAAGCGCAATAATTTTTATTATTACATTTATTTATACCAATTAGAATAGACATAGGTAAATGAAGCCTATATAAACTAAAAACAAACAAAAATAACCCTAATTTCACGTGGCGTGCTTTTACATTTTAAAAATAATGAGTAACAGTATTACTATCATCGACAACATGATAGCCTATAGACATCTTATGTCAAACGAACGATTTTGTAATCATATCATATCCATCTAAACAATATCCGGCATTATCCGATCAATTAAGACCACTTTTCTGCACTTTAAAGAAACAATTCAGTGCCTTATCTTGGGAGATTCATGGACCGATTTCCTTGCTACCATCCTAATAGTGATTTAGCACTACGTGCGATCCAAATATGATCCGAATCCGAGAAAATACGGTCTGGATTAGTTGTAGACATATGTCTTTATACTGATTTTACTATGCAATTAGTTCTACGACTTCCGTCTACTCGCAGTATTTTCACTTCGGATTGGACTCTGTGTGATATTACTCTAACGTTGGGCTGGGCATATATGTGGCTTTTCTTGTCTTTAAATATATACTAATCACAAAGTAGGACTATTTTATATAAAAATCACTATGACATGTTCAATAAGAGCATGATAGTTTACTGCAACAAGGATGCTAGCGGCCCGCGTTTACAACGACATGCCGTAAATAGTAATATTTGCATTGTGATGTTTAAATTTATAGGTATTTGTGAAGGTGGCGATTGGTTAGTAAATATTAGTAAGTATTGCTATTTTTGTACATTTGCATTGATGTATTGTCATGTGCAGGTCTGAACAGGACGCGGATGTGGAAGGGTAATATAGTGTTAAATAAGTATTAGTAAATAATAAGGTTTAAGATATGAAGGTATTGACTGAAAGCCAGCGCCGTAGTAGGCACATGTACTTACTGGAGCATAATGCTGCGTCAAGTTCCTTTTTGACATCATCAAATGTTTTTCTTTTCTGTAAATTGTATATTATTTTAAGTTTGATGTCGAAATAAGTTTATGTCTGTCTTAAGTGTTGTTTTGTACACTTTTTATTTACAACTCTATTATAAAAGTTGGATTATTGTGACTTGAACACCTTGTAAAGGTTTTTTTGTCGGGATTTCTTATTCAAAATACAGTCACGCTTTTGACTTTACTTTATTATTTCAAACTCAAACTCACAATTATTGATATAGAAAACACTACATCAAACAAAAACACAGTAGGTACCTAAAATAAAAGAAGAGTGAAAAATTAGAGACGTTGCGCTGTAGTGTGATGCCAAACGTAACCCTGTAACCAGAGCTCAAAGACTACAGTATATATAGGGAGAACAAAGACTCCAGAGCTGCAGCGCTGGTTTTCAGCTGAACCCCGGTGAGTGTGCACCCACGTTACTGAACTACAGATAGTTCAACTCAGTTGTGCGCGCGGCCCTATGTGTGGGTAAAGCGATAAGAACACGTCTTGCTCGGACGACGACTGCCGCGTCACGTGAAATTTGTATATTTACAAGCGCACGCACACATAGGGCCGCGCGTACAACTGAGTTGCAACTATCTGTACATACTTATACAGTTTAGGTTTTACTTTTTAAATAATACGATTGAATAAAAAAAAAGAACTCCAAGCAAGGTTTCTTCTTTACCAAGTACCTTTAGTATAAGTTTTTGAACTGGGTCAATCGATCGGTGTCAGATCGTGTCATGATATTTTAATGCACTAGCCGTTGCCCGCGACTCCGTCCGCGTAGTATTCGTTTATCGCTATCCCACGGGAACTATGCAATTTTCCGGGATAAAAACTATCCTTTATCCTTCTCGGGGACTCAAAATATCTGTATACCGGTTCTGTATCTCGGTTCAGTGGTTTAGATGTAATTGAGTGACAAACATCCAAACGTCTTCACAAACTTTCACATTTATAATATTAGTAGGATGTAAGTGTTATGTCCCTACTGGTAATAACGTTCATATAGTATGTAGGACATATGTATGAAGTGTCATCATCATCATCATCATCATCAGCCAGAAGATGTCCACTGCTGAACAATAAGGCCTCCCTCTTAGAACGCCACAATGAACAACAACTCGCCACTTGCATCCACCGGTCTCCCGCAACTCTCACGTCGTCAGTCCACCTGGTGAGAGGCCTGCTAACGCTTCGTCTTCCGGTTCGTGGTCGCCACTCGAGGACTTTTCTCCCCCAAACCGCCCATTGCTACTTCAACTTAAATATTTTCCTATCTCAGCTTGATTTCTCACTTCCATATGCACCGTTTTAAAAATAAATTAATGTGTAAGTACTAATTACAATGGTACCTTCGGCAATACCAAAGGTCACTTGACGCTGGCCTTCGTTTTTATAGTAGGCATTCAAAAACTTCAATAATGTGTTTAAGGTACCTTTGTTAATAGTAATTAATAAATAGATGTTTTGCAATTATTTACATTTTATTTAAGAAAACTTTGCTTGCAAAAAAGGATCATGACATTCTTGTCGTAATACTTCAATAGAAAACGACAAAAACCCGTGTGCGCTTGCTATAATTTTATTTTACCCATGTTTCTAGCCATCTCTTCCGAAATTTTGAACTTGCAGCAAACTGCTCCCTGCTACAAATGTGCAAGTAGCGCAGTTTCCAAAAAGTTGAAAATGTTCTCGGAAATTTCTGGAAATTTTCGCCAAAAATGTGGAAAATTTAAATTTCAGAAATAAAGTTTCAATCCCCATACAAAATTGTGAGAAGTTTCCGAAATTTTCCTATATGAAAAATTCTGCAATTTTGGAAAGTTTCCTTTTATCAGTACTCCCACCCAGCCAACCTGTCTTACTAACTCGATCGCTATTCACATTTACGCATAAAATATTTAGTGGGGCTTAGCCCCTTCACCTTGTTTTATTCATAAATGTGGAGCCCTACGATTTTGACTCACTGTATGTTCGTATATGGCCATGACTTGCTGACTACCTAGTGACATAAAATAATATTAAGTAAGAAAATAGTTTCTCGAAGGTCGTGCGGCCTGAGACAGGTTATTTACGCACTACAACCTGTTTTTTGACGTAACCCACTACCATGTTTGAGTTAACAGTGAGGTTTTTTTACACGTTTGTTTAACTCTTGAGCTGTGGTTGTAGAGCACACAAAATGTCTTCAAAGTTTAGGTTCCGCGAGGTAGCTTTATCAATAGTATATTATACTACTTCATTTTCCACCTTGCTTTACGTAGTTTTCATCATCATCGTCACTGTCGGCCGAGAAACATCCAGTCCTGTGCCTTATTTCACGAAGCAAGCTGTAGTCTTTGTTTAACAGTATGCATTGAAAAGAGACTTCTTGTAAATTATAACTTGTAACGTCGTGAAATCAGCCACTGGATCCTCCCCCAAAGACCGTCGAGTAGATTAGTTAGTTTTTTTTTATTTATTTATACAAGAAATAAAATAGAAGCTCACAATAAGAGTAGCTTAGGAAGCGAACTAAAATCGAACACGGTTTATCTGTCACTGCGTCGCACTACTAAACTGCATCTATATTATTATAAGTATTTATAATTATGCCATAAGAAAAGCTAGAAATAAACTACATTTTAATTCTTCCTGCTGGTAAAAATAAAGTTTTTAGATTTTTTTACATCATCAGTTAATACTATTAACCAATAATTTGAACTGTAATTAATGAAAACACTTAAGTAGAGTTATAATATAAGACTATACTTATTGGTTTACTAATGATTCGGCGAATAATGTTTGGCAACCTGTTTCATTTAGCAATTTTTAATTTCCCAACTGTTTAATATTTCTGAAACTGTAAATATTTCAGGATTTTTATAAAACTAACCTAACCTAACCTAAAGGGTTTTACACGATGGCCCTGAAATAAATCCTGAAACATTAACAGTTTTAGTTTGCGAAATGAGAAGTTGCGAAATGAAACAGGTTGCCAAACGTTACGTTGCGAAAAGGCAGTACTCGATACTTATTTAATCCTAAAAACCATGCTCATTTTTAATTAACCGTGATATATTTTCAATTTATTTGAAATAAATAACTACGAATAATTTGGCAAGCATATTTCGTGACACTTTGTTTTTTTCATACAAAATCTAGCAAGGAGTCGCATTTTTTTCAGATCGTAAAAAGAATGTCGCTTGATTGATGATGATACTTTATAACCTTCGTAAGATTTATAACTAGTAGTAGAAGGAAAGACTTTCGCTGGCGATTTATAGTTTACGCTAGTTTTAGTCATACCAAGGACTAAACAATATTCAGGAACGTAACGGAGGTTTTTTAAAGAAAAAAAATGTTAAAAATTACGTAAAAAATTAATTCAAATTCAAATTAATTTATTTCACTTGATTTCAGGTACAAAATATAACATAAATTACGTTGAGTAAAATTAAGTAAAGTAGCAATAACTTGCAGTTCTAATTACCTTTGTTAACTATAAAAAAAAATTGAACTGTAATTTAGCTGCAAATATACATTACTAGCTTATGCCCGCAACTACGTCTGCGCGGATCTAGGTTATCGCGCGGTGGCGCCCTCTACCGGAATAAAAGGTATCCTATGTTGATCCTTGGGGTTCAAACTACCTATATACCAAATTTCATCAAAATCGGTTCAGTGGTTTCGACGTGAAAGGGTAACAGACAGACAGACAGACAGACAGAGTTACTTTCGCATTTATAATATTAGTACATTATAATATTCTTACCATTTTCAAGTGACATGATAATTATCAGAAACCGTTCCTCTGTTTGCTGTGTTTTTTTTTCAGTGATGACAACTCCAGAATGAGGGTTTTCACGGAGGCGAGATATCGCTAGATGGCGTTAGTATCGTGAGGTCCATTTGACGTTTGTTCGTGATCGGTTAAATAACTAAATGCGCCAATCGCAAATAAAACGTCAAACGGACCTCACGATCCTAAGAATCCTAACGCCATCTAGCGATATTTCGCCTAGCTCTGTAAAAACCCTCATTGGCGGGAACCGCCATATGTTGATAAATAAAAAAATCATGCGATGTGGAAACGATTATTGATTTGGTTTAGAAAGATACTTTATTTTAATATGAACAAATGTTAGTTCAGCTTAAGTAAAGTTCACTAGAATCGACTAAAATATTATTAAATAAATTACCAGTTCCGACTGAAAGTATTCCTATAATATTTAGTTATTTAAGGAATAGTTTCTTTTGAAGTTCTACTTCAGTTAATTCGTTAATTATCTTCAAATCCCCTGAATGGAATGCGAGATGATCAAAAAATGTTGTCTTAACAATATTTGCTATCAAATTGCGTTTATTAACATAATTATTTGATCAAGAACCTACTGAATTCAGTCTTACTTCAGAGGAAGTAAACACATACGTATAAGTGTATAGGTCTATGAGTCTTACATTTAATTATTTACTTTTTGGCATTTTTATAGAATAAGATGCGAATGTATGGATTGCTCATATTTTTCCGTAGGAGTTCTGTATCTTCATATTGTGCGTGGCAGTTGGCAGCCCTGGACTTTATAATTAAAATGAGTTTATGATGAATGGCACTCTTCACTCTTTTCTGTCTATATTATTATTGACTTATTTTATAAGGACGTGTCTGTCTGTTCTCTTTCCCTGTTCGCCACCGCATCTAGAATACTCCAATAGAATCTGTCCGACTCCGAGAGTTTTGTTTCATTGCCAGCCAGCAACACTCCGTTCGGGCTCCTCCAGCCCCCTTAATATATATTAAATAATTTTTAGTGGTTGCTTTTCACTTGAATTCTTACAAATATTTTTACCGGAAACTTTCCAGATTTTCATTACGATTTTCATTTGTTTCACTAGCTAGCTAAATACGTACTTACCTATTTTATAACAGTTGACCTAATTGAGGTTGTATTGAAATCGTTTTCCTTAACTAAACTAAACAACAAAAACAGTTTTATGAAGGAAACACAATAACGAAATAGGATGTATCGGACGCAATACCAGCAGGGCTATTACGTAACTCGAAACTCGAAGTTCGTGTTGTGCGGTCTCTCTGACACTTATACTGTTTAATACGAGAGCGAGAGGGATGGTACGATACGAACTTCGAGTTTCGAGTTTCGTAGTAGCCCTGCAGACGTCATAATCATAACACCATGTAATTCCAGTTAGTGTTTGCAAATCTCAAACCCGTTATACAAGATCGTAAATGTAATAAAATGAATTTGCTTAAAATTTTAACCACTTAGGATAAGTTCGCAGTCACTCACTACGTCAATTGTGTTTTTTGATTAAGGATTTTAGCTACTCATAGTGCGCTCTTGTTTCCGTACTTATAGTATTTTGTACTTGTGGTTATTAAAATTGATTTGAAAGCTTATCGCGTTTTATGTTATCGTTACAGGGTAATAAATATTAATTTATTTTCTAATTATTTTCGCCTTTTGATGAGAGCATTCAGATAACCAAAGCGAATTACGGCTTAAGATAACAATAAATAAACAATCTATTATGTATACGTATAGTTGTTGTTAGTTTTCTTTGTTTACATTAGAATCATCGATATGACCTTTTCCCTTCTCTAGCGTAAACACGAGCAAAAACAAATTATGAAATTATTGCAACCTTTTACATGCTTTTACTGACGGCAACTCTGATACAATTAACGTTTATCCCGCTCTAACTCCAGTTAATAGATAGGAGTGAGAAGGAGCACACGATCGTACGATCCCTCAAGAAGCTCAATTGGACGAAGAAACGTCAAATAGCGAAAACAAAACTACATTTTGCGGCGAAATGTAGTGTTTGAGTTCCTGCTATTTGAACAATTTAAAATACACTTATAAGTGTATTGTGTAGTTAAGTGTTTTTATAGTATCGTGTACAGTGAAAAATGTATCGTGAAATCAATGGATTGTACTCTGATGGGCCTTACAGGTTAGAAAATAATATTTTTTAAAAGTTTCACATTTCCTGTTTGATTCAGATATATTACATTTTTATTGGAAAAGGTGCGCGCTATTTCAGCTTTATATTTTTAAATGTTTTTCTGTTCTTTGACTCAACGTTGGCACTGTTTTACGTAAGTATGCCACTGATTTCACTTGTGATTTCACTTGTTATACCTACTTGCTTAAATTAACTTTGCTTAACTTAAATATTATTCGCATAATTATTAATTAAAATGCACGGATAACATCGTGTAGCAAGTTTGCTTTATTTAATGTTTGCTTTGCAGGGTTTTTAATGCATTGCAATTTTTCAGTAAGTTTTTTTATGCATCCAAACTGAAAATGATGGGGATTGTTGGGGATGTTAAATCTTGAAAATATTTTTACATGTTATTGCCAGTTCTTTGTTTAAAAACTGCATTTTTTATGTGGTATATTGTTGCATCATTATTCAATTTTAATTCACTCTTCAGAGTCAAGTTGTGTTAATTAAAAATCATTATGAAGACAATTTAATGCATTAGCATTCTAAATCTATAGCATATTAGTGCTATAGATTTAGAATTAAACTACCAATTCAACTACCATTAGAATAAATCGGTCTTATATGTTTGTTGAATAAGAATTTCTCAAAAACTTCATTATCAAAATACAAAAGTACCAAATTTTATTCATAAATTCCTAGTTTTTGTGATTTTGGAAATTATTACAATAAATTTAAAGTTCTCATTTCTTTGAAAAATTTGTTTAATCTACATGCAACATCAGTTACTCTTAGATTTGATTTGTACAATCAGTGGCGTGTCTAGGGTATCAGACTATGACAAGCCAAGAGATATGTTTTATTATTTTTTATTATTTAATGTTGGTAAATCCATCTTGTTGCCGCTTTACTCTTCAATCTTTACTAGTCTGTGAAATACACAAGTCAGGTGTCATCTTTTGATATGGATGCAATGATACCTATCTTTCTTTTCAATAAAACTTAATGTATTTACCTTTCCACCGATTATTAATTCTTTTATACACTTGGAGTACACACAAGGGACAATTTGGTCCGTTTCCGAACTCATTCTCTCTCACAGGCACCGCACTTTACACCGCACGATAACCAGAATAAGTACTTATTTATTTTTTGAAATGATTGTAACGCTATGCTACGGCCCACACGGTTCGAAATAAACAATCACGAAGTTAGAAGTTATTCATCTCGCCCGCGCACTCGCGTTCCAAACCAAATGCAACAAACTTCACACCGTAAGCCAGATTCAAAATTGCAAAGAAAGTGCTATATATGCAGCTATACATAGATATTTGTAAAACTAACGTTTTTCTAAGTATGAAGGGAGCGTTTGGAAGCCCCGTAAAAGCCCACGAGAGCGAGCGAGATGTCACGCTATTTACAATTTCGTATACTCGCCGCGCCGCCGCCGGTCACAATCAGTGCCACTAGCCGTACCGCGGGTTACTTATGCAATTCTTTATTAGTATTTTACGTAAAATAAAGCGCACTAAATTATTAAAGTGATTTTATTAGAACTTTTTTTTTTTCGTTTTGACGTTGTTCGGTTTATAAGGCAAGCCCGGCTTTTGGGCTTCTATGCAAGGATCGCCACTGTGTACAATCACCAGCACAATATCTGTTAATTTATTTATTTGGGAAACAAACAGCATACAGTTGTGGTCATATAATTAAGAACGATTTTTTATAGAGAAGATTTTTTCAAACTGACAAGTGTTACTAACTGCATGTATATTTTTGTACTTCTCTCGGTATCGTAAAACTTTTCCGTACTAGCGGTAAATTCATTTATACATATAATTGGCTAAAAAATAAATATATAAACTTTATACATTACATCTAAACCTAGTATTACTACTTACTGGCTGGTCATATAATTAAGAACGCTGAGTAGTTTATTTTTTATTCAAATTTATATAGAGAACGGACGGCCGCTTTGTGGTTTTAGGTTATTATTCGAATAATTTTGGCGCCATTTAGTGCCGTAAAAGTCTTAAAGGCAATTGCTTCATATAAAAACAATGGGGAAAAATAAAAGTTGTGATAAATCTACAAGAGAAGTAATACTAAAACTTTGCGACAAGAATTGGTCGTATAAACACATAGCCGATCATCTGCAATGTTCAAAAACTATGGTTTTCCACGCCATAAAGCATTTTGCCACGTATCAAACTACTTCAAATGTTCCGCGTGTACCTAGACAAAGAAAGTCATCTCGTCGAGATGATCGAAATATCGTTCGTTTGGCAAAACAAAATCCTTTTAAAGGGTCTAATACCGTCTAATGAGTTAAGAAAAAAATATTTTGGCGAAAACCACCCTTCAGCAATCTCGGCACGCATTATTCGAAGGCGTTTGGTAGAAGAAAAGTTGCACGGAAGGATAGCAAGGAAGGTGCCTATGTTGAAACGGTGTCATAGGCAAGCCCGGCTTGCATTTGCAAGAAGATATGAAAACTGGACAGTCAGACAGTGGAAAAACGTTATTTTTTCTGACGAGACAAAAATAAATAGGGTATGTTCTGATGGCAAACGATATGTAAGATGGCTTTCAAATAAAGCATTCGACCCAAAGCACACAAAAGTGACTTTAAAGCATGGCGGGGGAAATGTAAAAATTTGGGGATGTTTTTCTGGACATGGTGTTGGACCTGTTAGGCTGATAGAAGGAAACATGGATCAATTTCAATACAAAAACATACTGGAAGAAACAATGTTACCATATGCTGAAGGCATGCTTCCGGTTATTTGGACATTCCAGCATGACAATGATCCCAAGCATACTGCACGTACCGTTAAGGAATTCCTCACATCGCAATCAGTTTCTGTCTTAGATTGGCCAGCCGATAGCCCCGATCTTAACCCAATAGAGCATCTTTGGTGCGAAGTCAAGAAAAAGGTTTCAAATCGACAGTGTGGCAATTTAAGAGAACTGTATGACGTATTCTTAGAAGAATGGAACTCTATCTCTCTTGCGAAATGTCAAAAATTGATAGATTCAATGCCTCGCCGGTGTAAGGCAGTAATAAAAAGCCGTGGACATGCTAACTTACTATTAATTTTAGTTAAAATGTATTAAATTCCTTTTTTTTCTGTACAAACTTCACGTTAGTGTGATTTAGTTAATCTAAGTTTCAAATAAAAAAACTTTCGAGCAGTTCAATAAATCGTTCTTAATTATTTGTCCAGCTTCATTACTATTTTAATTTGTTACTAAAGAGAATAAAAACAAAATTTGTAAAAAAATGTCAGCAATTTTATTATTTATTCTTAATCCCGTTTGCTCTATTCATGTGGCTATTTCATAACGTAACTAGTTACTTCTAAGAAGGAACCACGACTACACATGACATGATTTAGTTAAAAATAATCTGGAACTTCAAATCGTTCTTAATTACATGACCACCACTGTATATAACACAGTTGAATATAAATATAACTTAGCTGATACATAAGCCAAAGCAGTTTCCACTTATAATGTTCCAGTTTGTTACATCAATTTTCCAGAATCGTTATTTCTTATAGCAAAATTTCCGTTCACATTTTTTCCCAAATGCTTTTTTCCCAATATGTTTTTTACTGAATTTCAATCGATCAATTTTAATCGACACAATCATAGGTAGGTTTAGGTTATGTTAAGTTTGCATCGGCCCAAAGGGCCAAAACTACAGCGGAGCTCCATCGACACTGTGTCAATTCTGATTGGAATAAAACGCTTCGACTGTAGAAATAAGAAGCTTCAGTAAAAAACCATAGCGGGAAAAAAGCATTCAGTAAAAAATGCGAACGGTAATTTTGCTACTACGAAATAAAGATTCTGGGAAATTTCCCAGAATGATGCTTTATTAGATGCTTTGTTTGTTTGCTTTGATGTTTGAATTGATCTAACAAAGCATTTTCATTTTTTTTTTATTCAACTGGATGGAAAACAAGCAAGTGGGTCTCCTGATGGTAAGAGATCACCACGGCCCATAGACACCTGCAACACCAGTGGGATTGCAGATGCGTTGTCAATCTAGAGGCCTAAGATGGGTTAGATAGGATACCAGTAAAAGTGCCGGTAAATTCAATTATTGTTACAAGTCTATTTACTAAAATATTTAACAGTTTTAGAAAAGTCACTTATCATATTTTGACATCGCTTTTTTTGTGGCTTCCCATGAGGCTGACATAGTAAAATTTGGTGTACTTACGCCTCTTTAAAACAATAGATAAAAAAAACTTTTCTTTTTAAAGTTACTTAAAAGTATTTTCACGTTTACTGATATTCAAATGTTTATAAAAACAAGGCATTAGTGTTAACTGGCGGTTAGGTGTGATGCCGTCTCTATTTGTTTTGATCGAATAGACGGAGACGGCATCACATTTTTTCTTGCAAGTCTAAACTCGACTTTAGGGCTTTGAAACAATGCCATCAAATGATGAGAGGGTAGACGTAGAAACTTGCTAATTAAATATTTTTCATCACAATGACATTTGAGGGTAGATCATAAATACATAAACAAGTGAATGTTGTCAATTTGGTGTTCCTATACAAATACTTGTAATGTTCAGTCTGTGAGTCTGCTTCTAAATATTGTTTAATTTTTGTTTTTTTCATTCTCTGCTAGCGAAAAGGCAACGTTTTAAATTCATACAGCCAAGTGTCAGTGTGTTGGTTTAGACGAAGGCTGTCTTGATCATCATATGAAGACAACAGGATTTTGACATTCAATCATTAATTTCTTTCTTTCTCCTTTTGTGCAATCAGTTCTTCATGTGGCTGTGTGTGTAATCATTGACTACAACTCTCGTGGCATTACCTATACTGGCCAACTAAGAGCGAGATTCCTTATAAATCAAGTTTTCAAGAAAAGAGCGTATTCCTACCTTAAAGGCCGGCAACGCACTTGTGACTCTTCTGGTGTTGCAGGTGTCCATGGGCGACGTTAATCGCTTACCATCAGGCGATCCGCCTGCTCGTTTGCCCCCTATACCATAAAAAAAAAACATAATATAAATATAAGTTAAATAAAAGCTTATAAAAAATGATAAAAAGTCGTTATTTTTTTAAATGTCTCAGTATTAATATTTAGAATTTGCCGATTTACCAGATGCTGTTATAAGCCCTCGTTGGTTAATAGCGTTGACTTCAAATTTGATACTGAATTGTAGTTTGGATGACAATACAAGTACAGTCAACAAAAAGTACAGTCAGCAAAAAGAATGGAATGATTAACAAAAACAACTCATGACTGGTATGTCTACCGATACCGAATATTCTCGCGCTTTGCCACAGCAGCCAACTAAGGTTATACCTTAGATTTTAATGGCTGTTTTTGTTTATTTTTATAACGCAATGTCTTTTTCTCCGCAGACCTTCTATGTCCCAGGGCACGGTGATACACAGCCAGCGTTTCCAAGAGAAGAACTTCACCGTAGCCACCCCGGAGGAGTTTGTTAAGCGGTTCCAGGGCACCAGGCCAATTAATAAGGTAATGAAGGCACTTGTCCAGTAATGTGAAGCGGAGGAGGGTTTTCATGAAAACATGTGGCGCACAGGCGTAGCTGTCTCGCACGTAAGTGCATGATTGCTAGTATTCACGTACATATCTATCTATATATCAATCTAGATACAACACAATACAATTACTCTTTATTGTACACCAGAAGCACCTAGTGGTTCGAAATTTACCACGAGCTTTGCGGTAAGCGTACCTGCACAAAGAAGCGATTCAAAACAATCCGCAGAACTACAACACAGCAGTACGTATATAATGTACACCAGAAATAGTAAGCGATACAGAAAACAAGTACACAGAAAAAAAAACTATATGCGGCCTTATCGCTTAAGAGCGATCTCTTCCACGCAACCTTTTTTACAGAAAGAAGTAAGAACTAGACTACAGAAGGTGGTGCATTAGCAGTAGTTCGTAATATCAAAACACAACAAAAATACACCTACACACATATATGTATATACATGAGCAACCGTACATATAATACACGTCTAAAATAAATACATATAGGCAAAGGGAAAAGCAACAACACAAATAAACTATGATAAGGCTAATTTTTACCAGACGACAAAGAGTGGTAACCTAGATTAAGGTCAAACAAAAAAGGTATTATTTTTGCTTTTCAGTTTTTTCGGCGGTTCAATTTTTGGGGATGACAAATCGATCTGGCTTGGTCTTATCTCTGGGAAAACGTTTATTATCGAGTTTTAACTTTTAGCTCAGTCGCCCAGGTACTTATATAATTAACAGACGTAGTTAATGTCCAACAATCATAGGTCAATGTGTGGGCTATCTGTGTGTTATATCGGGCTGCTCTAATGCGTATCCATACTTCCATATACTTACTATATATAATACTAGCTTATGCCCGCGACTACGTCTGCGCGGATCTAGGTTATCGCGCGGTGGCGCCCTCTACCGGAATAAAAGGTGTCCTATGTTGATCCTTGGGGTTCAAACTACCTATATACCAAATTTCATCAAAATCGGTTCAGTGGTTTCGACGTGAAAGGGTAACAGACAGACAGACAGAGTTACTTTCGCATTTATAATATTAGTAGGGATTATAAATGCGAAAGTTGTGTGTTTGTGTGTATGTTTGTCCACACGGAGCGACGGATCGACATGATTTTTGGCATAGAGATAGTTTATGGGCCCGAGAGTGACATAGGCTACTTTTTATCCCGGGAAAATGCCCAGTTCCCGAGGGAACAGCGCGCGATAACCGAATTACACGCGGGCGAAGCCGCGGGCAAAAGCTAGTATTATTTATATTTAGCACTTGGAAGATAGAAGAGATCACATTTAAGCGTTAAGATCGCCTGGTGTCTGGTTGTCTGTTGAAATAAAGAATGTATTGTATTGTATCCTAGTATTTTACCTAAATCTTGTATCTTTAAACGAACAATTATTGTATATATATTTATTTATTTTATTTAACTCCCAAGAATGTATGTACACGTGTCTACATACATGTAGTTTGGATAACGATGCAAGTACAGTACAGTCAACAAAAGTAGAGGCAGCAAAAGAGCTTGTATTGAAAAACTAGCTTTTACCCGCAGCTTCGCTCGCGTGACCCAAAACAGGTTCAAAGAAGCAAGCAATTAAGCAAGCACGCAAGCAAGCATGCAAGCAAGCATGCAAGCAAACATGCAAGTGAGCATGCAAGCAAGCATGCAAGCAAACATGCAAGCAAGCATGCAAGCAAGCATGCAAGCAAGCAGCATGCAAGCATGCATGCAAGCCATAATGCAAGCAAGCATGCAAACAAAAGATCAAGCAAGCAATGCATTAAAAACAACAATCCCAAATTTCATTACTCTAAGCTCAGCGGTTGTTATTTCGAGATTTTATTCCTATCCCGTGGGAATATCGGGATAAAAAGTAGCATATGTTTTATTCCAGACATCCAACTATCTACATACCAATTTTCATCCAAATCCATCCAGCCGTTTCAGCGTGAAGGAGTAACAAACATACTCACTCACTCACTCACTCACTCACTCACTCACAAACTTTCGCATTTATAATATTAGTAGGATAAATTGACAAGAAACGTATTAAAAATTTTTTTTACACAGGTCCTTATAGCGAATAACGGAATCGGCGCAGTAAAATGCATGCGCTCGATCCGAAGATGGTCCTACGAGATGTTCAAGAACGAGCGGGCCGTGCGGTTCGTCGTCATGGTGAGACCTTTGTACTTTGTGGAAAACAGGCGTGCGGGTCGAGTGTTGGGGAGAGAACACCGCTAACGTCTGGAAGATTGTGATGGACAGACATAGGAAGGAATCCGGGGGGGTAAAATTTTATGACAGGTAGGGATTTCTATATCGATAAAGTCAATGAGGGTATTTCGATTGGCGAGATATCGCTAGATGGCGTTGTCGTGAGGTCCGTTTTTTTATAATTTATTCGCGTGTTTGACATTTCTGTCACGCTTGTGATTGCATAAAATTTAAATGAGCCAATTACAAGCAAGACTACTGCCGCCATCAACGATACTAACGACGACCGGATGGCCAAGTGGTTAGGTTAAGTGGTAAGGCTGTGAAGCTTGAGGTCCCGGGTTCTATTCCGGGTTGTTATTTTGTTTCATTTTTAGACTTTTAATAAAAACATATTTTTACAAACATAACCTAACCCTAACAAAAAGGTGGAAAACCCCCGACTTTGTCACTTCAAAGTTCAATATCTGAAAAAAGTCTAAACCGATTTTGATGAAACATGTCTAAGACCCATCGATAGAAAACCTGCTTTCTAATAAAAAAAACCGCATGCAAATCGGTCCACCCGTTTGAGAGACACATAGCGGTCAAACTATATACCTCTTTTTGCGTCGGGGTTGTTAAAAATTAGGGATGGGCCGAATATTCGTTTTATATTCGGTATTCGGCATATTCGGCAGGTTTACCGAATATTCGTATTCGGCCGAATATTCGGCTAAATCACCGAATGTTCGTAAAAGTGGTACTCAAACTTTTTACTGTATTGAGCCATGTATGAGTTGAATGATAAATGTATTGTTTTTATGAGCTACAGTGAAGCTTTTATGTTTTTGTTGACACTGTAGTTATAATTCCAATAACAGTAGATACAACAGATGGTTATTAATTGTAAACAAAATATAAGTATGTAGGTAGCTGTTTTGAGATTAAACTACAGTGATCTTTATAATAAAATAATATGTTAATATAATCAATCAGGTCTTTATTGTGAGAAATAAGGCAAGTTTTTTTGTTTTAGTCAAGTTGCATGATTAAATTTCAACATTTCAACAAAAATTAATCATATTTCTATTTTCTACTTATAAGTCAATTATGTCGAACATTCGGCCGAATATTCGGTTCGGTACAAATTTTACCGAACATTCGGCCGAATATTCGTATTCGGTGAAACCCATGTTCGGCCCATCTCTATTAAAAATAGATAATGCAAACACTACATACATCATTTTTTCATCAAAAATCTGAAGGATTGAAAGAGTGTTATTTAAAAAGAAAGAAATGAGTAAATAACCCTCCTTCTCCGCAGTCGGGTAATTAAGATTCGTGACGTTTAATGAAGTTTAAAATAATAGAGGAAATAGAAACAAAGACAAATGAGGGTTTACACAGTGGCAAAGTATCGCTAGATGGCGTTAGTATCGTGAGGTACGTTTGACGTTTGCTTGCGATTGGCTCATTTAGTTATTTAACCAATCACGAGCAAACGTCAAACGGACCGCTCGATACTAACGCCATCTAGCGGTATTTCATCTCTGTGAAAGTCGGGAATTGGTTCCAATTCCAGCTCAGCATAATGTTGGCCTAGCAGCCAACGCTGGCCATTGCTTGGAACTATTTTACGTGCAATACCACTTAAAAAGAAACAGTGAATTTGATGATGGTGATGGCGATGAATATGATGATAGTGATGATGATGATGACGATGGTGACGAAGATGATGATGATGATGACGATGGTGATGATCTAATGATGATGATGACGATGGTGATGATCTAATGATGACGATGACGATGGTGATGATCTAATGATGATGATGGCGATGGTGATGATCTAATGATGATGATGACGATGGTGATGATCTAATGATGATGATGACGATGGTGATGATCTAATGATGACGATGACGATGGTGATGATCTAATGATGACGATGGTGATGATCTAATGATGACGATGGTGATGATCTAATGATGATGATGACGATGGTGATGATCTAATGATGATGATGACGATGGTGATGATCTAATGATGATGATGACGATGGTGATGATCTAATGATAATGTTTTGTTCCCAGGTAACCCCGGAGGACCTGAAAGCGAACGCGGAGTACATAAAGATGGCGGACCACTACGTGCCAGTGCCCGGGGGGAGCAACAACAACAATTACGCCAACGTCGAGCTCATCGTCGACATCGCGATACGGACGCAAGTGCAGGTGGGTGCCTTTCAGAGGATTGTAAATGAGAGAGAGAGAGGGGGAGATTAAGGGAGGGAGAGAGATATCATAGCTACGTTTATGGATCAATCAACTTCTATGTGTTGTTATTCTGTCCCATAACTACAAATACAAATACAAATATCTTTATTTTGCGTAAAAATGTGGTACAAAAGCTGGTAGCCTGGTATTACATTTTATGGTCTCACACATTTCACCAGAAACTGGCATGCAAAATTAGCACAGAAGAGACAGTAACAAAAGTTTATGCTTAATATGAAGAAACATGCCTTGACAATAATTTAGAGTACCTACTTAAGTTTAAAATTATAATGTCAACTAAGGAGGTATCAGCGATAGATGCACTTTGTTAGAAAAGTCGCGCGCGGGTAAATTTATAGTTTACTAGCTTTTGCCCGCGGCTTCGCCCGCGTGGAATTCGGTTATCGCGCGCTGTTCCCTCGGGAACTGTGCATTTTCCCGGGATAAAAAGTAGCCTATGTCACTCTCTGGCCCATAAATTATCTCTATGCCAAAAATCACGTCGATCCGTCCCTCCATTTTGACGTGAAAGACGGACAAACATACAGACAAACATACAAACACACACACTTGCGCATTTATAATATTAAGTATGCATTGATACAGTCCTCCGCAAAGTAACGCCTGATTCAATAAATTAGCAACGTATTAGCCGAAATTACGTCACGTTTTCGCGTGATCAACCGTTAACTCCCGAGAGACCGAACTTTTCTCAGGAACTAACCAAATTTCGTCGCAGTGTACGTCACACTCTTAAATTACAAACCAATAAACCATCTTTTTCCCCTTCACCAACCAGCACAACTAACCTCAACCTTTTCCAGGCCGTATGGGCAGGATGGGGGCACGCGTCCGAAAACCCGAAGTTGCCCGAGTTACTGCACCGCGCGGGGGTCGTGTTCATAGGGCCCCCCGAAAAGGCCATGTGGGCACTTGGAGACAAGATAGCCTCGTCCATCGTGGCGCAAACCGCTGATATACCCACGCTGCCTTGGAGCGGGAGCGGTGAGTGCAGAACTAGTCCCAGATGTAGTCTTCTAGGTTGGCAAAGTGTCTCATATTCTCCGGGTATCTATGGATTTGATGTAGAATCCATTTGGGGCGAGCGGTGAGTAAAATAAACAGCTCAAGAGACATTTTCATCTTGGCTATGTAATCTGCAATCCAATGGGCATAGCTAGTATCAGGCAGATGAATTTAGTTTCCAAGATTTGACGCAAAGAAATCCTCATTCTAGATACTTCCTCACTTGGAGACATTGCAGACACTTCCTGTGGTAGGATTGACTTGAAATTTGGCACACTTTATGTTAATCTGGTGATAATACAACAGTCTAGTAGAAATCCTGGTGTTCCAGCAAAGATCGTTTCCGCGGGAGGGAACTCCTGAACGGTAAATGGCATCGACTTGAAATTTGATACGGGAATGTAGTTTAGATGACAGAGCAAGTACAGTCAACAAAAAGTGTAGTCAGCAAAAAAAAATTGAATTAAAAATGCCATTTTTAACAGAAATTTATTTTCCTCACAGAGCTCAAAGCCGAATACAACAGCAAGAAGATAAAGATATCCTCGGAACTGTTCGCCAAGGGTTGCGTGACGACTCCTGAGCAGGGTCTGCATTCGGCCAACAAAATCGGGTTTCCGGTCATGATCAAGGCTTCGGAAGGCGGCGGCGGCAAGGGCATCAGGAAGGTGGAGAATCCGGACGACTTCCCGAACATGTTCCGACAGGTTAGTGGAAGGGTTCACTAATGTCCAACCAAAACGTGGTGATAGGTGACCCTAAGGTTGCAGAGTAAGACGGCGTTTTAACCAGAGATGTGTGACGAACGCTTCATTTACTTCGCCTCGCTCCGCTCAGCTGTTTCCACCAGAGCGGTGCTGTGCGAGTGTTCATGAAAAACACATTCCTCGCACATCTCTGGTGGAAACACAGCCTAAAACTCCCATTAAATTAGTTGTTTTGACTATTCCGTCGCCAAAAAAGTTTGAGAACCGCTGTGTTTAATGGTGTCAAATACCCTATTTTTTTCCGAAATATGTCTAAATTAATATTTCTGTAATTATATATAACCTAAAAAGCCGTGGTGGCCTAGTGGTTTGACCTATCGCCTCTCAAGCAGAGGGTCGTGGGTTCAAACCCCGGCTCGCACCTCTTGAGTTTTTCGAAATTCATGTGCAGAATTACATTTGAAATTTACCACGAGCTTTGCGGTGAAGGAAAACATCGTGAGGAAACCTGCACAAACCTGCGAAGCAATTCAATGGTGTGTGTGAAGTTACACAATCCGCGTGGGAACTATGGCCCAAGCCCTCTTGTTCTGAGAGGAGGCCTGTGCCCAGCAGTGGGACGTATATAGGCTGGGATGATGATGATGATGATATAACCTAAAGTTTTTTTACGCAGGTCCAAGCCGAGGTGCCCGGGTCACCTATTTTCGTGATGAAGCTCGCGAAATCGGCCCGACATTTGGAGGTGCAATTGATCGCCGATCAGTACGGTAAGTTACGTAGTATACCACAAAGCACTTTGGATAGTGGTACCGCGCTTTTTCCATGTCTTCCTTCAGATGTCAGGTTGAATAGGCCAGTGATATCTTCGGCTTTGACCTAAGCCCTCTTTTTCCCTTCTTTTCTAAGGCCTTTAAACTGTCGATATTATACTTGCGATTGTTAAGAAAAACTACTAGCAAAATATGTGATTAAAATAATCGCGAACATTATAAAACGCATGAAACTACCGTGAGACTCACTCAAATATATTGACCCGGATAACTCACACACACACACACACACACATGTTGTTGACATGTTAATGTCTGTTTAACATTACAAAACGCTTAAATAAATAAAAAAAAACAAATCGTGACCGGTTATGTTATTTAACAGAGTTCTAAACTACTCGTTTCCTTTTCAGTTTTTTAAGGCCGTCAGTGAGGTTTTTTTTTTCATATATTTATATGTATTGTTGGTTCTATAGCATTAATGTATTGTTTGTCAGGTAACGCTATCTCACTCTTCGGCCGTGACTGCTCGATCCAGCGGCGGCACCAGAAGATCATTGAGGAGGCGCCAGCCGCCATCGCGAAGCCTGAAGTCTTTATTGAAATGGAGAAGGTAAACGGTATACCTAGTGCCATCCACGAAGACGCGTGATTTTGTCAAAATTTGACATTAATTACTTTGTGTGTGTGTGTGCGTGTGTGCGTGCGTGCGTGCGTGCGTGCGTGTGTGCGTGCTGGCTTGGGTGCCGGACTACGTTAAAATATGTTTAATAACCCTCCTTTTTCGCAGTCGGGTAATAAATAGGCGCCTGACAAAATTATATTCGCACTTTTATAATTTGAAGTATTGCGTATTTGCAACAGGCGCTAATTATTTAAAGTATTAAAAGCAATATTTGCAAGGCGTCTTTTTGACTATTTCTCAACACAAAAAATAAGTAATACAGTCAAAACCGTTTACGACAACATCGTTTAGAGCGACATACCGGTTATATTAACCAAAATCAGAGGTCCCGGCTGAATTCTATTAAACCGCCTTATAAAAAACACTGCCTTTTACGACATTGCTTATTACAACATATCTCTTAAAGCGACTAAATTTAGCTGATATTTTCGGAGAATTCTATCTGTTAGAACGACCAGCTGTATTGTAAACAAATAAAATAGGTAACAGTATCCACATTTGGCACACTAAATAGTCGTTAAGATGGCAAAAGTAAACAAAAACGTGTCGAATTTAGGGTCTACAGTAATTCTCAGAAACAAAATACACGTGTATGCAGTATAATCGATGCCCAAATATCTGAACACAAGACGCACCAAAACATATTGTTGAGTTATTCGTGAAACTTTTAACACGACGCGAAGAAAAAGAAAACAAATTACTAGAAGAAAATCGCGTATTATATCAAAGCTTGGGAGTTGAGAGATTTTATTAATGTAGAAAAATGATAATTAATTATAAGTACGTAATGTCTTTTCATTATAACTTTCATGTGAAATAAATAAAATGTAGTTTTATTTTATACATGAGTATATTAATCACACATTCAATAATAGGTATTAAGTACTTAATAACAACGGCATCGGCTGTTACGACTATCGGTTTTTACGACCAAATATGAGTAGTCCCTTCGATGTCGTTATAACAGATTTTGACTGTATACAAAACCTTGTGGTAAAGCTGATAAAATATCAGATAATCGTTGTTTTTGGATCCAAAATTGGGATTGCGTATCTGCAGTCTCACATGATTTCGTAACGTTTTCCTGAAGTCAAGAAATTTTGGATGTTTTATGTAGTTTGTTTTATGATCTCGTCCTTACTGTTAATAATTTCTAAACAACGCAACGCGGCCACTGCTCGTCTCAAAATTCAAATTCAAAAACATTTATTTGTAAGAATACAGAAAAAAAGATCTTAAAATAAGTTTAGCACATGTATTCAGCATGCAAGCAAGCGTACAAATATTTAGTTTTAGGTCACTAAAAATCTAGGTTGTAATTTTCGACAATATTATTTTATCTATCTACATTTTATTAATTCTTCTACATTTTATCTTTCATTAATTATCATTTTATTAATTATACTATATTTTTTTCTCGACGCGTCACTCGCGACTGTAGTACCGCGAGACCCCCTTAGAGGCCGTGTAGAGCGCGCGTCTGTGTGAGTTTGTTAGTTTCGATCGATTTGTTCGTAGCTTCCCTACTGCTTTAGCTTATATATATACTGTGCTATTGTAGCTGTGCGTACAAAGACTGACAAACGTCACATAAGTAGTGTGTGACAACGCTCTACGAAGCCGAAATTAGCCGAGTCTTTTTCTAAAGACCGATGTACTATCTTTATGGCGGGGTACTGTATTATCGACTCGCCTGCGCCTCTGATGGAAACTTCTATGCTAAATTGACACTTGATGTATAATCTACAATTTTTTACACAGGCCGCAGTCCGTCTAGCGAAAATGGTCGGTTACGTGTCAGCCGGCACTGTGGAGTACCTCTACGAGCCTGGCACAGGACAGTACTACTTCCTGGAGCTGAACCCACGGCTGCAAGTGGAGCATCCTTGCACGGAGATGGTCGCCGACGTGAATCTGCCCGCTGCGCAGTTGCAGGTTAACTGGAGTTGACTTAAGGAGACGAGCTCGGATGTTTAGGCTAATTATTGATACACAAGAATGGATTTACAAGCTTTTATTTAACTTTCTATGTATACATGTACAGTCATCATCATCATCATCATCATCATGTCAGCCGAAAGATGTCCATGCTGAACATAGGCCTCCCCAAGGCTCTACTCAGACCGGTCACAGTAAAAGGCATAAATATCTGTAGCCATAGCGTCAAATGTAATGTATACATCGATCTTATGGTCAGTGGCATAAAAGTGTATAGATATTTTTGAGGTCTTAATAACGTACGTATATTTATGCCCTTCACTGTACGGGCCAAATACTGCAACTGAATTTTGACCCACTTTCCGTTGACAGATTGATTTAAAATTTAAAATGTGGGATACTTTTGTAAATCTGGTGGCAATACAATAATCGGGCAGTGACATCCTGATAGTCCGATCAGGATCGTCTCCGCAGGATGGAACTCCTCGACGGCTAATGGCATCGATTTGAAATTTGGTGCGGAAGCGTAGTTTGGATGACAATGCTAGTACAGTCAACAAAAAGTACAGTCAGCAAAAAAGCTTGTATTAAAAATGAAATTACAACGAGAGCATAAAACGAGCCATTTCACCCGAGACGTTTATGGTATGACGAGGGTGGATAGACTCGTCGAGGGAAAAATGGGTTTAAGCTAGAGGCTTCTATCTCTCCTGGCTCGTGCTGAGGCACCGACTTCAAACTGGTACCTAGATTAAGGTTGAGTAAAAAAGGCTTATTATTTTTAGCTTTACAGTTTTTTGTCTAGATCCAGTATAAATGTGAAGTTTACGAACATGAGAAGTGAAAAACTGATTTCATTTCATTTACAGATAGCCATGGGTCTCCCCCTCTATAACATCAAGGACATCCGTCTCCTGTACGGGGAGAGTCCGTGGGGACTCTCGGAGATCGAGCTGGATGATCCCAAGCAGCGCCCCTCCCCTTGGGGGCACGTCATCGCCGCCAGGATCACCTCGGAGAACCCTGACGAAGGTTAGTACCAGAAATGCCAGTCATTCTCCACCAGCTAAAAAGGAAACTATAGTAAAAAAAACTAAAAACCGGCCAAGGGCGAGTCGGACTCGCGCATGAAGGGTTCCGTACCATTATCTATACGACATTAGACAAGTTTGTTGTATGGGAGCCCCCCTTAAATATTTATTTTATTTTAATATAGTTATTTATTTTTAAGTGATTATACAACTAAATATTCTGTGAATATTTCAAGCGTCTACCTGTTGCAAAAAAACTGTGGCAAAAAAATCACGTTCGTTGTATGGGAGCCCTCCTTAAATATTTATTTTATTTTGTTTTTAGTATTTGTTGTTATAGCGGCCACAGTAATACATAATCTGTGAAAATTTCGAGTGCCTAGCTATTACGGCTCAAGAGATAGAGCCCTGTGGCAGACGGACGGACGGATAGACAGACAGACAGACAGCGGAGTCTCAGTAACAGGGTTCCGTTGGCACCCTTTGGGTACGGAACCCTAAAAAGCACGCTTTTGTAGCATATCGAACTAAAAAGTTAAAAATAATTCATAAAATTCATAATAATAATGAACGAAAAATATTAGTTCGATTCACTCACTTCACACTGTTTCACTTTTTAGTTTGATGTGCTATAAAAAGGTTTTTGTTTTGTTTTTTTTTTTAACTGGTCTGGGGATCGAAGTGTGAAGAAAGAGCGTCGGCAAGTGTATTTATATTCCTCCTCTTGTGCCGGCGTAGTAATTCAGGAGCAAGTGTTTTAAACAGAAATATTCTCCGACAGGTTTCAAACCATCCTCCGGCACTGTTCAGGAGCTGAACTTCCGCTCCTCAAAGAACGTGTGGGGCTACTTCAGTGTGGCGGCGTCGGGTGGGCTCCACGAGTTCGCTGACTCGCAGTTTGGGCATTGCTTCTCCTGGGGCGAAACCAGGGAGCAGGCTAGAGAGTAAGTATACCGGAAGACCATGAGAGCTTTTTGGATATTGTGACTCGTTGGGCTTGACCAGTAGGCTGGCCAGAAAGTGAGTAAGCGGAAGACTATGTGTAGATCATGGGTAGACAGAGTAGACTGACAAGATTACTTGCAGTTCGGACATCGCCTCTCGTTAGGTGAGACCAGAGAGCAGGCCAGCAAGTGAGTAGACCGAAAGACCAAGAGCAAACCATGAGTACACGGAATAGATTGAGATAAAAGAAATTTTTTAACAAAAAAGTAAAACCGACTCCAAAACTCTTGAAAATATTTTTCTAGGTAGGTACCTAATAGCTCGAAGTCGGTGCCTCAGCACGAGCCAGCAGGAGTGGAACAATACTCGTCTACCTCACCTACATACTATGGGTTTCAATCACTCCTGCTGGGTCGTGCTAAGTCACCGACTTCGAGCTAGAAAAATATTTTCAAGTTTTGTAGTTGGTTCCATTTTTGTTATTTTTTTTTTTTTTTTGTAGTCGGTTTTACTTTTTTGTTAAAAAATTTCTTTATTTGTCACTTTTTAGTGATTTGTAGCCAAAGTACATCTCACAAGGATTCCATTAAGCCCAAACACGGCTTAGGTACATTGTTTTTTAACAGAGTTCCATTGCCTACGTTCCGGCTTCAGCATCAGATCAGTTCGAAAGAATCATTAACCTAAAGCTTCTTCTTAGTCGCTTATCTAGGTTTAGTAATCATGATCACGCGAGCATTACTTAGCTTTGACGAGTTCCATTGGCCATCTACGGTATTCTTCACCAGGTCCAGTTTACCAAGAGATACTTTCTGATTGTAAATGCTTTTCTCAATGCTAAAAATGCCAAAATCGCCATAGGTGTGCCTATAAATTTTGAGGTTTGCCCTCGATTTTCCTAGGATCCCATCATCAGATCTTGACTTGGTGACAATGGGACCACCTCAGAAGAGTACTCTTTCGAATAAAAAAAGAATTTTGAAAATAGGTCCACAATTGACTGAATAATCGGTGAACATACATAAAAAAAAGAAAAAAAATACCATCATTGGAACATAGAACATCCTCCTTTTTTTGAAGTCGGTTAAAAACTACTCGCGGTGTGGACATTGCTTACCTTTCATCACACTGAGCTAATTTGCAGATCTCTTTTGGCTACGCCGGTGACTCTCGTTCTTCTACGTATCTCCTGCTTTTTCGCGCATTACGCCCAACAGTGTAATGCCATATTCCAATGGCTTCCCGATAACCTAGCCCCTCTTGTTCCAGAAACCTGGTGATAGCTCTGAAGGAGCTCAGCATCCGCGGCGATTTCCGTACGACAGTGGAATACCTGATAACCTTGTTGGAAACCAGCGCGTTCCAGAACAACGATATCGACACCAGCTGGTTAGACGCGCTGATCGCTGAGAGAGTGAGTGGATTTATCATGGTCTTTACATAGTATTAAATTAGTTCCCGCCGTCTGTACGCTTTGATTTTATTTTTAGAAGAATGAAAGAGGGAGAGGGCGAGGGAGAGAGAGAGAGAGGGAGAGGGAGTGCATTTCTTATCTAACGGCAAAGTCGTGCTTCAGCCATTTTCCGGAAAGCCAGGAAAAAAGCTTGCATTCTCCCGTTAGGCTCTGCGAGTGCTTGGGGCTTTTTTCGTTGACTCCCATTAGTTTCTTCTTCGACTGACCCTTGCCCTTATTCTTACTCTTATTCCTACTCTTACTCTTATTCCTATTCTTACTCTTATTCCTCATCATCATCATCATAGGCCTTGACATCTTTTACAGATGATTTAAGTAGCATCACGACGACACTTACGCTCGTGACTGAAAAGGCCGATTCGGGATAGGATCCCCCGGCCCCACACGCGACAAGTGTATTCACCCCCAGGTGGCCGGGGGCTAGTGCTTTTCCATTTTCATACTCTTACTATTATTCCTGCTCTTACTCTTATTCCTATTCTTACTCTTATTCCTGCTCTTAACTCTTATTCCTACCCTTACTCCTTTCTAATTCCTTCTCTTATTCTTGCCGTTGTTCTTACTCTTACTTTTATTGTTATTCTTACAGATGCAATCCGAGAAGCCGGACATAATGCTGGGCGTCCTCTGTGGCTCCATCCTTATCGCGGACAGCATCATCACTACTCACTTTCAGGAGTTCAAGAGCGGGCTCGAGAAGTGAGTGATTCATCTGTTTTCCACTAACTACTTGAGTTGCGTATCTTCGAACTCAAATAAGTCCAATTCTAAGAATTTTACGATTTTGGTATCAAAGGGCAAATAAGGTAGATAATCTCCAAAGGGGTTTGAGCTACGAATAAATAAGACAGGAATTGTAACTGCGTTACACAAATGGCCTTCCGTGTCCTAGGAGGCGGGGCTTAAAAGCGTGTTCTGAGCGTCATTTGACTGACATCTGACGTCGCATCACGAGAGCAAACCAATCCCTGCTTTCTTTCTGAATTTTAACCAATCAACAAACACGTCTGTTTGCTACCTCGAAAATGATTCGTATTTGAATCACATTAAGTCGTTTTGCTTTAAAGTATGGCCACTTTTTGTGTGGAATTTGTTCTGAGTTACGCTGTTGTTCCGAGTTTGAAGTTAAGCGAATACAGAAAAAGATAGTTGACGTGCCTAAAGCCGTTAAGTATCTAGCTTTAGAGGTCTCAATTTCAATTTACTGTACAACATAAACCCCTTGGTATTCATTAATTACCTGAGGAGCTTAGGGGGGGGGGGGGGGGTCGAGCCCAAACTCACGTTCACCACGTTGCCAGACATTAACGGGTCCAACGTCCTGCCAGACAGTCCTAAAATATATTTAGATAGACGCCTGGCAAAATTATATGAGCAAAGTTTGTTATAAGCACATGAGTATTGTGTATCAGCAACAGGCGCTAATTATTTCAAGCATTAGAAGCAATATTTGCTAATATAATTTGGTCAGGCGTCTACTTAAACATATTTTAGGACTGTCTGGCAGGACGCTGGACCCGTAAAATGTCTGGCAATGAACGTGAGTTTGGGTGAGGTTGGGCTCGACTCCCTACCCCCCTCCTCTCCCCCCTTAAGCTGCTCACGTAATTAATGGATCCCCTTGTTTTTGTGTATGTCTATTTCACACTTTCAACTGCTCGAAAGTTAATTGAAAGAGATCGCTCTTTAACTTAAGGCAGCCTATTGTGTCTTCTACTTATAATCTTCGTATGGTATATGCTGTGTATCGATATATGTGTGTATATCGGAAGTCGATAAGGGAGTAGTCACTATGGCTGGTCAAAAAATGAAAATTGAAAATTGTTTTGAAAAAATGCCATGAAAATTCCGCTCTCTGATTATTAGCATGTGTTTTCAGAGGTCAAATCCAAGGGTCCAGCCAGCTCTCGAACTGCGTAGAAGTGGAGCTGATACACTCTGGCAGCAAGTATAAAGTGCAGGCTTGCAAGTCTGGTACTACAACGTACTTTCTGGCCATGAATGGGAGTTTTAAGGAGTTGGAGGTGCACAAACTGACTGATGGAGGTGAGTAAATAGAATGGGTTGGGTGTTTGGTGGGAGGAGGCATAAATCCTTACTTACTCCTTTTATTCAGTTTCACCTGTCCCGTTATCTGTCTGTCTGTGTGTAATCAAATCTTGAACTACTCAACGGTTAATGGCATCGACTTGAAATTTAGTACCAAAACGAAGCTTAGATGACAATGCTAGTACAGTCAACAAAAAGTAAAGTCAGCTTAAAATCTTGTTTAATCAGTCATCTCCCAGGATAACAGGATCAAAGGAATTTGGGCACAAATTTGTGCCTCTGGGAGAGGACAAGTTAAAAAATGATTTTATTAACAAAATCTTTTTTAAGCTCTCGCTTCGCTCGTTAATTTTCTTTTCTTTCCCAGGCACTCTCCTCTCAGTCGACGGCGCGTCATACACAACCTATTTAAAAGAAGAAGTAGACAAATACAGGGTTGTCATCGGGAACCAAACCGTTGTCTTTGAGAAGGAGAAGGACCCTTCCAAACTGAGGGCGCCATCTGCTGGCAAACTGATAAACACGTTGCTGGAAGACGGCGGCCATGTTGAAAAGGGACAGCCTTATGCTGAGATTGAGGTGAGTGAGAGGGATACGAGATTTAAGGGACTTTGGCAGCGCTTCCTCAAATCGTAACTGACGACTAAATAGATTTTGGCCAGCCACGCATTTTTTACGAAACTTTAATCTAACTTGGCTTAAATCATTTTGATATTTCTGCTTTAAGAAATAAATAAATTATATTTTGTTTAATTCAACCTCTTACCATCCTCAAAATGCAAAATGTTATAAGAATATGTTAGAATTAAAATGTTAGAAGATATATTCAATGCCAATCTGGTCAAAATGGTCCAAAAATTGACGCGTCTGGACTGTACGTAAATGGGCACTGACAAAGGTCATAAAATTTACCAAGGGACTCCTAAAGTGCATGATCAACTTTCACACATTATAATGAATGTTGATGCAGCTTGAAGAGTCCCGAGTATAATTTAATATTTGGAAAATTTAACGTTTAATCCGTGTACAGCAAAAGTGTATTGTCTCGTTTTTTTTTAATTTGGCGCGTTTTTCGTGTACAGCTTTCGCTCGCCAGAATCTAGAATATTTTTTTAATTACGACAAAGTTTTAATTTTTTTTTTCGGCAGGTGATGAAAATGGTTATGACTCTATCAGCTCCAGAATCTGGCAAAGTGACGTGGAATCTGCGGCCGGGTGCGGTGTTGGAGAGTGGCTTTCTCATTGGCACTCTAGGTAAGAAGATAACATCCTACTAATATTCGCCACGAGCTTTACGGTGAAGGAAAACATCGCAAGGAAACCTGCACAAACCTGCGAAGCAATTCAACGGTGTGTGTGAAGTTCCCAATCCGCACTGGGTCCGTGTAGGAACTACGGCCCAAGCCCTCTCATTCTGAAAGGAGTCCTGTGTCCAGCAGTGGGATGTATATAGGCTGGGATGATGATGATATGTGTAGAATCAGTTTATTTACTAGCTTTTATTTAGTTTCACCTTGTCTGTATGTCTGTCTGTCTGTAATCAAATCTTGCAATCAAATTCAACCAACTTCCAGTAGTCGGATTGACTTGAAATTTGGTATACTTATATAAATTGCGTGACTTACAATAATGTTGTAGTGACATCCTGGTTGTCCAGCCAGGAACGTCTCCGCAGGGACGGAACTCTTCAACGGTTAATGGCATTGACTTGAAATTTGGTATGCAAATGTAGTTTGGCTGATAACGCAAGTAAAGTTGATAATAAATTTAAAAACCGGCCAAGAGCGTGTCGGACACGCTCAGGATAGGGTTCCGTAGCCATTACGAAAAAATCGAGTAATATTATTCTAAGGATTTCGTATTGTGTATGGAATCTTCCAAGTTTAGGTATGTTTTATACATTGCTATTTACTCTTAAACTACTAATAATTGTCAAGCAATCTTAGCCGCTATAATTTTCCTTGTATATTTGATATATTATAAATTAGATTTTAGAATTGACGCTCTATTTTAATGAAAATTTGCACTATAGAGTTGAATATTTCACAAACAGATCACTGAATAGAAAAATCGTCTTAGCAATTCAGCAATGGTTTTAAAAGACCTATCCAACGATACTCAACACTATAGGGTTAGTCGAGAAAAAAAAATCACCCCCACTTTACGTCTATGGGAGGTACCATAAAAAAATTTTTATTTTTATTTTACCACTTCGTTGGCGTGACTGATATGTATGTATATTCATGCCACATTACAGCTTTCTAGTACTAACGGCCTCTGAGCTAACCGCGGACAGACAGACGGACATTGCGAAACTATAGTTGACTACGGAACCCTGAAAAGTACAGTCGGCGAAAAAATCTTGCATTGAAAATTAAATTTTTACCAAAAAACTTATTTTGATGTTGAATAATATGTCTATGGTTTCATGTATTTTTTTGTTTTATTTGTGTGTAAGTAATTGTGTAAATTTTATTGTATTTGTGTGTCTTCCGTATTAGTGAATAAATGTGTTCTTTCTTTCTTTATTTATGGCTGTGGCTACCGAATTATTTGAATTGTTTTCTGTTCTTTCAGAGCTCGACGACCCGTCTCTAGTCACGACCGCCCAGCTGTACAAAGGCCAGTTCGTGACTGTGGACAACCCGCATCTCTCAGAGAAACTGAGCCAGCAGCACACCAAATACAAAGCTATACTGGAGAACGTGCTAGCAGGTCAGTAAAAATACAATACAATACGATACAAAAAAGGAAAAGCATATTTGGCATGGCCCCTGTCATCTATAATGTAATTCCGAAAGATATAAGGGACAGTGACTTAAGTGGTTTTAAGCAAAAACTATTCAGACTGCTCGTAGGGAAATGCTATTATTCAGTTAATGATTTTTTAAATGATTATTGTAAATAAATAATGCATGTTTTAATTTTTAATCTTAAATTTTGATTTTAACTAATTTTTCTTACCAATGAAATGGACATTAATATCACTTTTGACATTTTAATAGGTTTTTTGTATTGTAGATTGAGGGTTGTATTATTGTATGGAGTTCTTTTATTTTTATTTGCATTAGCACTTTTACTGCAATAAACAATTTGTACGCCGCAAGGTAAAACATGTAGGACTTCTTATCTTTTTTATGTGTACCAACTGTATTTAACTATTACTCATGTTTAAGGATTTTTTTTTTTTATTTTATCTTTTTACAAAACTTGGGGCATGGCAGTGTCCCCGCCAAGTCGAGGAAATGGGTCACTAGCTTTTGCCCGTGCCTCCGTCCGCGTAGCAGTTTTCCGGGATAAAAACTATCCTATGGTCTTCCTTGGGGCTCAAACTATGTGTATACCGAATTTCATCCAAATCTGCTCAACGGTTTAGACGTGATGAAGTTGCAAACAAACAAACTTACAAACTTTCGAATGCCACCAATATTATAAATGCGAAAGTTTGTAAGTCTGTTTGTTATCTTATCACGCCAAAGCCGCTGAATCGAGTTAGATTAGGACTAAATAGGTACATAGTAAAATATAATATTCTTTGTTTACTAAATTTTATTTTTGAACGATTATTGATTTGAATTTCAATGTGATGTTTGTAATTCTGTATTTATTAAAAGTAGAGGTTAGGCATCCTAAATTTAAAAAGTTAACTGTCAAAGGAAGGTCATTGAAATGCTATTATGAATTTCAAAGCAATTTAAAAGCATCCATAAGTGTGCTTTTATGAGCCATAGAGTCATAGACTTTTTCCCGGACTTTAGGGCCCGGAATTTTGTATGCGGCTTTTGATAGATTGTAGGGAGAGAGCATCGCTTTTTATCGATGTTGTCGACAAATTGATAGTTTTTTAGGGTTCCGTACCTCAAAAGGTAAAAACGGAACCCTTATAGGATCACTTTGTTGTCCGTCGGTCTGTCGAGACCCTTTTTCTACGCGTGGAGGTATCAAGCTGAAATTTATATCAAATGCTCAGGTCTACTGTCCCTTGGAGCTGTGAAAATATCAAACTTGTAAGCCAACGCAATCAAAAGATACAACCGTTTATGCCGCAAATTTTCGAAACTCGCAAGGGAATCAATACCTACAGGGTACTTCCCGTGAACTCAGAACCTTGAAATGTGGTACGAAGCAACGTCTTATAGCACAGATAAAGGAAAAATTGCGAAAACCGTAAATTTTTAGTTACATCATATAATAAAAACATTTATACAGACCCCTCGGTGCGCGAGTCCGACTCGCACTTGGCCGGTTGTTATTTATTTATATTATAACTTCAGAGCAGAGGGTCGTGGGTTCAAACCCCGGCTCGCACCTCTGAGTTTGTCGAAATTCATGTGCGGAATTACATTTGAAATTTACCGCGAGCTTTGCGGTGAAGGAAAACATCGCACAAATCTGCGAAGCAATTCAATGATGTGTGTGAAGTTCCCAATCCGCACTGGGCCCGCGTGGGAACTATGGCCCGAGCCCTCTTGTTCTGAGAGGAGGCCTGTGCCCAGCAGTGGGACGTATATAGGCTGATGATATTATAACTTTAATACATAAAGAATGAATGAAAGAAAATATTTAATTGCTAACAGTACAACAATATTGACAATACAGCACGGATTATATCCTCCTTACTATCTGTCAATAGTCGCACGCAAAATTCCGGGCCCTAGTTATTATGTATATCATTTTATTCGTGTTCGTGGACCTTTTATTCTCTAAGAAAAAAAATCTCTAGAAAAAATACAAAACTATATAATACAATTACTCTTTATTGTACACCAAAATAATAAGCGATACAGAAAACAGGTACACAGAGAAAATTACAATGTAAGCAATAGGCGGCCTTATCGCTTAAGAGCGATCTCTTCCAGGCAATCTTTTTACAGAAAGAAGGAAGGACTAGTTCACAGCAGGTGGTGCATAAACAAAAATTTAAATGCAACAAAAACACATCTACATATACATATTACAATAAAACGGATAAAATGAATCTCTCTCTCTCTCTCTCTCTCTCTCTCTCTCTCTCTCATTTAACAAGTATACATCGAAAATACAAACTGAAATATAGATGCACAGAAATACCAGAAAAATAAGACCAGCCCTGGGAATCGAACCCAGGTCCTCAGCATTCCGTGCCGTGTGCTATACCGCTACACCACCGCTGGTCTTATTTTTCTGGTTTTTCTGTGCATCTATATTTCAGTTTGTATTTTCGATATAGGTTTTACGGGATGACCGTAAAAGTAACAAAAAATTTGGAATTGAAATAAAAAATACAAAAAGATTCCAAAAAAACAATCTTAAGTATACATTGTCTCAAACAGGTTACTGTCTACCGGAGCCTTACAACACTCCTCGCTCCAGAGATATCGTCGAGAAGTTCATGCAGAGTTTGAGGGATCCATCGCTGCCCCTACTGGAGTTGCAGGAGGTAAGAACATTATCGGAATCACCATCCCAGCCTATATACGTCCCACTGCTGGGAACAGGCCCCCTCTCAGAATGCGGATCGGGAACGTCACTCACCCCATTGAAATGCTTTGAAATTAAATTAAACAGCTTATTTTGCTATATATATGTATGGTCGTCTTAATGAGCGTTTACATTTACTTGCTCGAATTTCATTTGCCCGAATTTCACTTGTCATACCAACGTTTGCCATAAAATATATAGAACCGTGCTGTTTTCAGGATTTTTTTTAATGTCATCATACATATAGAATGCAGAAGGTTAGGTTAGGTTAGTTTAATATCAACTCTGAAGAAAATACTATTTCAGAAATAAATTACTTTATGGCAAATGAAAATTCTAGAAAACGATACATTCGGGCATTTCAAATTCGTGCAAACGATAGAGAACCCTTAATGAGCTGTGACATGTCTATCCAGCCAGATATGTACATTAACATGCAAGCACTATCTTATTTTCTAAATCTGAGTTTTTTGTTAAAGCTAAAGTAAAGCTCTGTAGGTTGGTGTAGGTTTTCTCGCGAATGTAATTTCTCACTTGAATTTAGAAAAAAATATATACTCACGAAGTGCGGGCCGGGGTTTGAACCCACGATCCTTTGCTTGAGAGGCCATAGGTCAAACTGATACTTCTTTACGCTAGAATGGCTGCACGGTATTATATGAAATTTGGAATGTAGATAGAATAGGCATCTGGAATAATGCATGATGTCCATGGCCGGCATTGATTGCTTCCCATCAGGTGGCCCTCATGCTCGTTTCCCCCCTGTTATATATAAAAAAACGATTACTTCAGGTACTGTCGTCGGCGTCGGGTCGTATTCCGGTCGCGGTCGAGAAGAAAGTCCGCAAGTTGATGGCGCTCTATGAGAGGAACATTACGAGCGTACTGGCGCAGTTCCCGAGTCAGCAGATCGCCAGCGTCATTGACCAGTAAGACCATATATACGACACTATTCATTATTAACACCAGTTGACTTTGTCCCAAAGTAATGCTTTAAGTTCAAATTCAAATTCAAACCATTTATTCAGTAAATAGGCCGCAATGGGCACTTTTACACGTCATTTTTTAAACTACCGGCGCTTTCGGAAAGACCATCATTGCCAAGAAGAATGCGCCGCAAGAAACTTGGCAGAAAGTCATTTTTACATAATAATATAATCACAATTAAAATACTTGAAAACTACAGTATACAATGAATGAAAAATATACAAAAATTAATAAATAATAATAATACAGGGATGTATTGGGTCCCTCAGTTGCAAAACTAAACACTAACTTTATCTACGTTCAGTGGAAGTGTAGAATGCTTACACCGTAATAAATTTAATAAATAATAATAATTTAGTTCTGAAATATACATTTCAGGTCAAGTAACCATTAAGCTTTTGGATTCGGAAGGCAAGCTCAAGTCTGCCGCCCCCAAAGTTAGCTCACACGCACTCATGTCATGCTCTGAAAGCAGAGCGGTACCGAGGGCATGGTATTGCTTCCGTTCCCATAAGCTCTATGGGATCGTCTTGGGAACTTCGACGTCGCGAGCCTGTGACTAGAAATTAAACTAAAAATATAAAAGTTTAAAATCCATAAGCTTAACAATATACAGCCTTAAACATAGCAATTGCTTACCTTGCTTTGCTTACCTTGTAATTTTCTCTGTGTACCAGTTTTCTGTATCGCTCACTATTTCTGGTGTACAATAAATAGTAATTGTATTGTATTGTATACATTTCAGGTCAAGTATCCATTAAGCTTATGTTTATCCGTTGCCTAGTATCCATAATACAAGCTTTGCTTAGTTTGGGACTAGGTCGATTGGTGTCAAGTGTCCCATGATATTTATTTATTATTATTATAATTTAATTTGAATTTAAATTCAAGATTACTAACTAGACCTATTTTTTTAGTTCTTTAAGGGGTTTTGTTTTTTGTATTTTCTTTTGTTCAAATTCTTGTTCTGTTACAGCCATGCCGCCTCGCTGCAGAAGCGAGCCGATCGCGACGTGTTCTTCATGAGCACACAAGCGCTAGTTGTGTTGGTGCAGAGATACAGGTAAATAAAACCGACCAAGTGCGAGTCGGGCTCGCGCACGAAGGGTTCCGTACCATTATCTATACAACATTAGACATTAGCAAAAAACGGCAAAGTAAACAAGTTTGTTGTACAGTGATCCAACAACAAAGGTTATCCGACTTTTTATTACTTTTACCACAAAGTTTTGTATAAGAGTATATTTAAAAACAATATTACTTATCAATGAACTAAAATAATTTCCTTGCTCACCCGCGACCTTACGATAGCTAAGCTTATGCAAAATATGCGTGTTCATGCAGTTCCTCCACCTCCACACTGTAAGAACACACACAAATCACACAAACCCATCTATCACCACCACCACACTACACTGACGCGTTTCGAACTCAACCAGAGCTCATCTTCAGAGTGACACAACCGTACACCATGCTACCAGTTGTTAGACTAACGAACCACAACCACCGTTTTAACTTGTCACTGTAACTCCCCAAGTACCCACATACGTTTTATGAAACAAAACAAAACTACCCACAAATTATTATTATTATTTTTTTTTTTTAATGATTCAATAAATATTACTTATCTTTTGTGGTGAAATAGCGTCAGATTTTTTTTTTTATAAGTGGACAACTGAAAAATCGAAAAATGCATAACTTTTTGAGAAATGGTCATTTTTGTTCACAGAAACGGAATCCGCGGCAGAATGAAGGCGGCGGTCCACGATTTGCTCCGACAATACTACCAGGTCGAAAGCAATTTCCAACTGGGTGGGTTGATTGTTTTTTTCTTAACACGCTTAAGTTTTAAGTGGCAATGGGCACGGAGAACAGATGGTCGTTGGGGCCGAAAAGTTCTCGGATGGTGTTCTGGACATCTCTTCAAAACCATGAGTTTCTGTATGTTTTCTGTGGTCAAAGATGAACGAGTGTATATTTTATGGAATATACCCTAAACGTAGTAAGTATACTTAATTATAACAGTTTTTTTAACCCCCGACGCAAAAAGAGGGGTGTTAATAGTTTGACCGCTTTGTGTGT
The DNA here is from genome assembly GCF_025370935.1 of Choristoneura fumiferana. Lineage (NCBI taxonomy): Eukaryota > Metazoa > Arthropoda > Insecta > Lepidoptera > Tortricidae > Choristoneura > Choristoneura fumiferana. Next base: position 6,360,518 of record NC_133499.1, read on the forward strand.
TTGTCTGTGGCACCGTAGCTCTTAGACGGGTGGACCGAATTGAATGCGTCTTTTTTTTATTTGAAATCAGGTTTTCTAGCGATGGTTCTTAGACATGTTTTATCAAAATCGGTTCAGCCGTTTTTGAGATATTGGACTTTGAAGTGACAAAGTCGGGGGTTTCCCAACTTTTTGTTGGTTAGGTTATTCAGAAACGGTATAACATTACTTCGTCTAAAAAGCAGCTGTTCTAAACCAAAGTGGTCTAAAAAGCAACTGCTCCTAAGAAGAAAAAACATAGTTCAGGTTTGAGTAGCTCCAAGGAGCGAAGCGCCTCAACCACGCGGAATAGGGGTTGCGCGAAGCGGAGCGCCGTCAACTTTGGGCCAAGGCCCGCCCGGATTGCTACCACCATCTTGCTCGCTAATCCTGCCGTGAAGCAGCAGTGCTTGCACTGTTGTGTTTCGGCGTGGAGAGTAAGACAGCCGGTGAAATTACTGGCACTCGAGGTATCCCATCTTAGGCCTCTAGGTTGGCAACTAGGTTGGTTGATCTCTTACCATCAGGAGACCCACTTGCTCGTTTGCCATCCAGTCGAATAAAAAAAAAAGAATTTTAGATCACTTGCTTCTTTAACCAATAGTGTTCAGCGAAGAGAAAACTTAAATCGGTTGAAAATAGGATTTATAGTGTTTTTTTGAAAAATCTATATACCTGTCACTTTCTCAAACGCTTTTCTCTATGCAGAAAGTATGGCGGTACTGGCGTGTGACGTCACATGCCAGTATGTCTATCTCTGTCTAATCTAGAATTTCAAACCTTTATAACGTTGTTATTTGTAAAGGTAGCTTAAAAATTGTTTCTCTACTCGATAACAGGCATTGTGATTTTTTAATTTATAAAACATATAAAAAATAGTCAAACACCGTATTCTACCTAGACCAGTTGCTTTTTAGATGAAATGCCACTAACCGCTTATATGCGTTTTTGACGCAGGCTCGTACGACAAATGCGTGATGGCGTTACGCGACAAACACAAGGACGACATGCAAGCCGTCGCCGACATCATATTCTCGCACAACCAGGTCGCCAAGAAGAATCTGTTGGTACGTACACGACATTTTTTTTAGGCTCTGCTGACACAAGGCTGCCTTATCGATATTATTTGTTCGCATCAAACTCAAATTCAAATTCAAATGATTTATTCAGTAAATAGGCCGCAATGGGCACTTTTACACGTCATTTTTTAAACTACCAGCGCTTTCGGAAAGACCATCATTGCCAAGAAGAATGCGCCGCAAGAAACTTGGCAGAAAGTCATTTTTTCATAAAAATATAATTACAAATAAAATACTTAAAAACTATATTATGTATAATATATATAAAAGAAAAAAAATACAAAAAATAATAATAAAAGAAATACAGGGATGTATGGGGTCCCTTACTTACAATACTAAACACTAATCAGTCTTACAACCTAGTGTTAGTCGATATTAAATGTTTTGTATATGTTATGTCCACCAGGTGACGCTACTGATCGACCACCTGTGGTCCAACGAGCCCGGTCTGACGGACGAGCTGGCGGCCATCTTGAATGAGCTGACGTCACTGCACCGCGCCGAGCACAGCCGCGTCGCTCTTAGAGCGAGACAAGTGAGTACTTTATTCAATCAACTTTTCAGCGTTGTTGTTATAGTATTATGTGTAGGTAAACATGAGTAGTATGTACACAGTTGCCATCACCATTCCGGCGAATTTATAAATAATATTTTTAAATTTAGTATAATAATAATAAGCCGTAAGCCGTGCTGGCCTAGTGGTTTGACCTATCGCCTTTCAAGCAGAGGGTCGTGGGTTCAAACCGCGGCTCGCACCTCTGAGTTTTCAAATTTATGTGCGGAATTACATTTGAAATTTACCACGAGCTTTGCGGTGAAGGAAAACATCGTGAGGAAACCTGCACGAACCCGCGAAGCGATTCAATGGTGCGTGCGAAGTTCCCAATCCGCACTGGGCCCGCGTGGGAACTATGGCCCAAGCCCTCTTGTTCTGAGAGAAGGCCTGTGCCCAGCAGTGGGACGTATATAGGCTGGGATGATGATGATAATAATAATAATAATAATAATATAACGGCATAGAATCTGTCTGGTTTCTCTAGACACAGACATTAGACAATTTAAAGTTAACTTTCGTACTACAATTATTTGCCGGAAGGTAATGAGGGCTATCGTTTTTTGTCTCACTAGATGGCGCACAGTTGCGTGAGGTTTTTAAGTATGGCTTTCAAAGTCTGTTATTACGGGCGTAAAGACAAAGTTTAGATTAAAATCATATTTAATACACCTTAAAACCGTACCATAAAAATATCGAGCATGCCACAGTGTTGCATAGTCCCCGTTTTGTTCGGAAAAAAGGGAGGACAAAGGTTTCCGAAAGACAAAACTGTCTCAAAACACAGACATTCATTGCCCCGTAACGCATATTTGCCATAAATAATTTCAGATATTGCAAAATATTCACAAAATTATTCTAATTATGAATGAACCCGCGTAGCTCACCCAAAAACTATGAGATTTGACATTTCGGAGACCTCACGCTACACTAGCGCCTCTAGTGGCGAATTCATACGCGATAGCCCTCATTAACCTAAAATTGACGTCGACAACCCTAAGCATCCGCGCCGGAGTAGGCACTTAAGTCTCCCAAAGGGTCGGAGTGGACTTGTCCTTGTTTACTATGCTAATATTCCCTATTGACTCTATCTATTCCGTTCACTGTTGATGTCAATGATGTTGATTTGTCCCCCCCCCCCAGGTACTAATAGCAGCCCACCAGCCAGCGTACGAGCTCCGCCACAACCAGATGGAGTCCATATTCCTTTCGGCGGTCGACATGTATGGACACGACTTCCATCCAGAGAATTTACAGAAGCTCATACTCTCCGAGACGTCCATATTTGATATACTGCACGACTTCTTCTATCACACTAATGCTGCGGTGAGTTGTAGATTTAAGTTTACGATTACAAAAAAAAAGCTATAACACTTTTCGGATAGCTTGGGTACGGTGATATTTGCGTTTTTTCCATTCCACACCATGAATGTTTCAGGCCAATATTTTATAAACAATATACTTGAATCTTGAAACAATAAAAAAATAATGTAGCTTAAAACATTTCGTAATAAGAGTAATAAACACAAATCACTGAAAAATATATTTGGAATGACTGAATTTATATCAATATAAAGTAACACAGATGGCTGCAGGGATGATTTCAGTGTCATTTTCTTCAGCAGCAGACCCGTGCGAAGCCGCGGCAGGCAACTAGCTTAAAGTTTGTTTTTTCGGATGTGTCCTTCATTTAAATAACTAAGGTCTCAGCAGCGTGAACAGAGAATAAGACTTCTGCAATATCTGTAACAAATAAGTTTTTGTTAAAAACGTTATTTTTAATACAAACTATATTAACCTGCTATTATCCGTTGGGGGGTTCCGACGCCGCCGCTGTGCTGCTGGCCGGACTACCAGATTACTGATTATTGTATTGTCACCAGATTTACATAAGTATGCCATGCCATGCAATGGCGAAACTGCCCTTAGCGAAAAAAATAATTTCCTTTTACTGGGTTATTAACCTTTACATATGTAGTGCTTTCACCAAAAATTAAGCCTCAAAACCTTCAGGTTTAAAAAAAAACCGCATAAAAAGAAATAACATTTTTATTTTATTTTAGCCAAAGTACTAATCCGATTTCTTTGTAATTTGGATATGTTGTATATACAAATAAGGTCGCTTTCTAAAAAAAAAATTATTGATTTGTCTCTTGAAAAAATATATAAGAAAACCGCATAAAACGGTTTTTTTTAAACCTGAAGGATTTGAGGCTTAATTTTTGGTGAAAGCACTACATATGTAGAGGTAATTATTTTTTTCACTAAGGGCAGTTTCGCCATGCTTACCCGGCTATACCCTTTCAAGTCAATCCGACCACTGGAAAGTGGATAAAATTTATGTTCCAAGATTTGACCCAAATAAATAAGTTTTTGGTAAAAATTTCATTTTTAATTCGAGCTTTTTTTGCTGACTGTACTTTTTGTCGACTTTACTTGCATTTGAATACCAAATTTCAAGTCGCTGCTATTAACCGCTGAAGATTGGACCCACACACACACACACACACACACACATATGTATGTCAAATTTCAAGTCAATCCGACTACTGGAAGTTGGTCGAATTTAACTTTCAAGATTTGATTACAGACAGACAGACATCGGGACAGGTGGAACTGAATAAAAGCTTGTAATAACCAAACAGGGGAAGCTAAACGCTAAAGCTAAGCGGGTAAACTCCAATATCAACTTACCGATACGAATAGCTCCATATCAAAGTTGACCATATTGAAGGCGGTTATGTTGATTGGCACTTGGGCTCTAGCGATCATGAATACGACGGTGCGCCGCGCGCGCAGGTCCCCCGTACGCTCCCAGCCGCTACAGTATACGCTAGTGGCGACGTCCGCTGTCTGGTATAAAAAAAAATATTGCACATTGTATAACAAGTGCATAAAACGCGCCATTTCACCCCAATAATTTATTCATCCAAGTCGCAGGCGAGTGTTGGTTAGTTAAAAGGCTAAATAGGGAATATTACTGAAATTTTCTGCCGCCAGAGCACTAGCACAAAACCGTAAACAGTTTTTTTGAGTATCTTAAATGCCATATTATCGTATTATTTTAATCAATTTTGGAAATATAGCTCTATCGTTAATATCGATGTAATAGTACATTACTGCAGAGGCCATGAAGTAAGGGATTGATGGACGAGTTTGGGGTAGACGGCCGAGTCGTAGACGAGGCCGGCTAAAAGGAGTCCAGCAATCCCTGTTCTGGCCGAGGTTTGTATAGTGCTTTTCTCAAACAATGTGAGGAAATATTTAATTCATCCATCCATCCATCTATCCATCCGTCCGTCCGTCCGTCCGACCGTCCTTCCTTCCATCCATCCATCCATCCATCCGTCCGTCCGTCCGTCCGTCCGTCCTTCCTTCCTTCCATCCATCCATCCATCCATCCGTCCGTCCGTCCGTCCGTCCGTCCTTCCATCCGTCCATCCATCCGTCCGTCCGTCCGTCCGTCCGTCCTTCCATCCGTCCATCCATCCGTCCGTCCGTCCGTCCTTCCATCTATCCATCCATCCGTCCGTCCGTCCGTCCGTCCGTCCTTCCATCCATCCATCCATCTGTCCGTCCGTCCTTCCGTCCTTCCATCCATCCATCCATCCGTCCGTCCGTCCGTCCGTCCGTCCGTCCGTCCTTCCATCCATCCATCCATCCATCCATTCATCCATCCGTCCGTCCGTCCGTCCGTCCGTCCGTCCTTCCTTCCATCCATCCGTCCGTCCGTCCGTCCGTCCGTCCGTCCTTCCATCCATCCATCCGTTCGTCCGTCCGTCCGTCCATCCATCCATCCATCAGTCCGTCCGTCCGTCCGTCCTTCCATCCATCCATCCGTCCGTCCGTCCGTCCCATCCATCCATCCGTCCGTCCGTCCTTCCATCCATCCATCCATCCATCCATCCGTCCGTCCGTCCGTCCTTCCATCCATCCATCCGTCCGTCCGTCCGTCCGTCCCATCCATCCATCCGTCCGTGCGTCCGTCCATCCGTCCTTCCATCCATCCATCCGTTCGTCCGTCCGTCCGTCCATCCATCCATCCATCAGTCCGTCCGTCCGTCCGTCCGTCCTTCCTTCCTTCCATCCATCCATCCGTCCGTCCGTCCGTCCCATCCATCCATCCATCCATCCATCCATCGCATCACATCGCATCGCATCGCATCGCATCGCAGTATCGCACGCAAATGCTTACAGAGTAGTGGTGGTTGGCTGTTCGTAATTTTTCCTTTGTCAGTTTAATGTTAGTAAGCAAATTTAAAAAGTTAGAGCAGCGGACAATAATGGATTTTCATACATACTTCATGGCCTAGGCCAAGAAGTTATGTAGGGAGGTGGTAGGGAGCCATAAATGAGAAACTTCATGTCTCCATTTCGTGACATTAACGCATACATTTCCGAGCATGTTTGAGAAAAATATGTTATTTTGTTACTAATAAATATATCATGATTTCTTTAGATACCAATTCTGTCATGGTGACAATATAAAGAGAACTGATACTGTCATGGAGGTTTGCGCTAGTGACGCCTCCTGCGCAGAGCTTTGCGTAATATGCCCTATTGAGTTTTATAAAGGAGTTATAAGGTGGACCCTTTACTCTGAGCAAATAATCCATACTAATATTATAAATGTGAAAGTGTGTGTGTTTGTATGTATGTTGGTCAGTCTTTCACGTCGAAACGGAGCGACGGATCGACGTGATTTATGGGCCAGAGAGTGACATAGGCTACTTTTATACTGGAAAAATGCACAGTTGCTGAGGGAGCAGCGCGCGATAACCGAATTCCACGCGGGCAAAAGCTAGTTAAAACATATATGTATATCATATTTGTCAAACTAATTAATAGCCAAGCGAATTAGCTTGTTAAAGTGACAATGGGCACGCATATATCACGGAGACCAGATGGCCGTTGGGGCCGAAAAGTTCTCGGACCACGGATCGGCAGGCGCAGCGTAGGACGTCCACCAACAAGATGGACGGGTGACCTGGTTAACGCGTCACGGTGGATGCAGGCCGCTTCCAACCGAGGCAACTGGAGGCTTATGTCCAACAGTGGACGTCCTATGGCTGATATGATGGTTTCATATGGTTGACTTACGGCTGCCTGTAGTTTGGCGGCGTATCGGCACGGCATGTGAATGTGGATACATGTAGCCAGCACGAACATGAGGTACCGGGGGTCGATACCGTAACCCTGAAATGTAGATCAAATCAAAACAAAAACATTTATTACGTAAGTAGCCCGCGTGGGAATTACGGCCCAAGCCCTCTCATACTAAGAGGAGGCCTGTGCCGCAGTATAACAAGTTTTACCTACAGTAGGCCGACGCATTTGAAGTTGAGCGATACCGCAGCCTGTATAGGTATTTACGCAAGTGTCTTTTACGAATCGGTACATATTGGTATTGCGAAATTATATAAAACAAAATGATTTAGGGGTGGCATACTTACTAGGGGTAAGAAGTATTAAAATTATACTATATTTGAAAAAAAAAAAACTTTTATTCTACAAAATATACTTTCATAGATTAGTAACCGATAGCCCTAGAAGACATGTCCCAAGCTACTAAGAACGGCGAAGTTTGTAGCTGGGGCTCCTGCCACCCGCGTCTCGCCCCTCACGCCCCGCACGATTGCTCTCTCTAGACGTCTCCGTCGGATTACTGTAGGGAAACTTGTTATACTGTGCCTGTGCCCAGCAGTGTAACGATGACCCGTCGTTTCGCCGAGTTTCATTACGCAGATTTTCGTTTCGCAGACAACTATTGGCAGATTTTTCTTTTGGCTGAGCAACGTTTGGTATAATTTCGTTACACCTATTATTAGTTTCGCCGAGTAGTCAGCAGGAAGAATAGCGATAAGCAGATTTACGTTTAGTAGATTGTTTGTTTCATAATTGTTTCAGTAAACCGAGCAACTGTTCGTCGAGACACAATAAGCAGAGTTATCATATGGCATTCACATTGTTAAGTAGATTTAATGTTCAGTCGATTTTTGTTTCGTAATCTGCGTAGATAAAATCGGCCAAACGACAGGTAGGATTTTACTGAGTTGACTATATAAATATACTAGCTTTTATCAAAATGAAGTTAGGTGCGACGACGAGCGTCAGCGAGGAGGAGTGTTAGGTAGAATTGCGACCAACAACGCACGAGCCGAGCGAGCGAAGCGAGCGTGCCGCGGCAGCGGCCGGCGAAGTGCCAGAACCGAACTGCTAGCATCGCGACATTGTTTGTTTAGACTCCAATACAAAATAAATACAAATGATGGTCAAAAATACGTTTATTACTTGCGTTATATGTTTAAAACTTGTGAGGGTACATAAGAAAATCATAAAGAATGCGCGGTCAGCACGGCGTGTAAAAATGCCAATAACGCCATAGTGTAATCCACACATATTCGCGGTATTGAATGCCATTCCCCATGCGAAACGAAAAGATGCGAAAAGTTGATATGCGCACTGAATAATAGTTCAACAGTTACAAAAGCGTAATTTTTAAATTTTTAAACGAATTTCTGTCAATAGTTGTTCGGCTTACTGACTCATATGCCAAGTAAATAGTCTGCTAAAGGTTGAGTTACGAAACGTTAGTCTGCGAAACAATACATCTGCGTACGAATTCATCGGCGCACCGTTACTCGGCGAAACGTTGTCTGCCAATCAATAATCTGCCTAAAAATAGTCGGCGAATCATTAGGTAACCCAGTGTGACGTATAGCGGGTGTGGCCTGTAACATGAGCAAATAATTAAAACATGGATCGTACTGGTCAAACTGAACTACTTTGGTTCAGCGACTTTGAAAAATAAGTACCTAGTTTTTAATTTTAAGTAGCTTTTGCCCGCGGCTTCGTCCGCGTGGTATTCGGTTATCGCGCGCTGTTCCCTCGGGAACTGTGCATTTTTCCGGGATAAAAAGTAGCCTATGTCACTCTGGGCCCAAAAACTATCTTTATGCCAAAAATCACGTCGAAACGGAGCGACGGACAAACATACAAACACACACACACACACATACAGACTATAATATTATAAATGGAAAATATAATATTATAGTCCGTATCCAAATCTTGCAAATTTAATTAGACAAACTTCCAGTAGTCGGATTGACTTGACATTCGGCATACTTACTTATGTAAATCGCGTGGAAATACAGTGACATCCTGATAGTCCGGCCAGGATCGTCTCCACAGGACGGAACTCTTCAACGGTTAATGCAAATGTAGTTTGAGTGACAATGCAAGTAAAGTCGTCAAAAAGTACAGTCATCAAAAAATCTTGTATTAAAAATGAAATTTTCACCACAAACATATTTCTTTTGGAGTAGTATGTAATATCAATACTCACAACTGTTTGATGGCTTACCTCTATAACTTGGTACATGCAGTTACATATCTGTACCACTGTTGCCACCAGTATTATACCCAGCCAGATGTTAAAAATTTGCTGCACTAGATCCACCATTCTGTAAAAGTATCAAACGAGACTGATGTGAATTTGAGATGCTTTAAGCTTGAAACACAGCGGTGGCGGGGCGGTGCGGCGCGGCGCGGAGGCTGTACCGGTTGTAATATTAGAGCTAACATGAAACGGGGCACACAGAATACCGCGCGGGAAATAATTCATTATTATTTGTTTGATTTTCGTATTTACTTATTTATTTAACTGAGAACCACCGCAACTCGCTTTCCTGTAAAAAAATCGTATCAAAACCAGTCCATCTGTTTTAGAGATACGATGCCACAGACATACATTGTAGTCAAGCTTATAGCGTCGTAACGTCGCCCCTTTTAACGTCGGGGTTCGAAAAGGTTGTAAATCCTTAACCCCTCATAATATACTACCACAGAATCAAAAGCAGCTATCGAATACATAGCTGACAAAGGATAATTTTAAAGCTATAGTCGTATTTTCAACAATTACAATGGAAATTGTGACGTATTATGAAATCAATAAGGTTCAGTTTCCAACACAATGCAAGTGGTCGTTAAATCGCCTCTACCTTATTAAGGGATAAATACCTGAACACCTCGTTGTGTTGTTTAATAACGTCCACCATTTTGTTGAATATTGCAACAGAATCGTTTTCCAACATGGCGTCCTCGAATTCTTTGCATAAAAGTGCAATCTTCAGGCATATATGGTTTATGGTTACGCCAAAAAACGCGTCAAAACCTGTGGAAATGCAGGGAAATTTAAATTGCAGTAAGATTTTGTTAAAAATTACATTTTTGCACAAGCTTTTTTGTTGTACTTGAATTGTCATCTAAACTACATTTCCATCCCAATGAGGCGCTAGTGTAGCGTGAGGTCTCCGAAATGTCAAATCTCATAGTTTTTGGGTGAGCTACGCGGGTTTATTTATAATTAGAATAATTTTGTGAATATTTTGCAATATCTGTAATTAATTACGGCAAATATGCGTTCCGGGGCAATGAATGTCTGTGTTTTGAGACAGTTTTGTCTTTCGGAAACCTTTGTCCTCCCTTTTTCCGAACAAAACGGGGACTTTGCAACACTGTGGCATGCTCGATATTTTTATGCTACGGTTTTAAGGTGTATTAAATATGATTTTAATCTACACTTTGTTTTCACGCCCGTAATAACAGACTTTGAAAGCCATACTTAAAAACCTCACGCAACAGTGCGCCATCTAGTGAGACAAAAAACGATAGCCCTCATTGCTAGTCGATGTTTACATATAAGTGACGCTATGCCTGTATATTTTATGCCATCTTCCGTACATTGGGGTGGAGCGTCTACGTATAGAGAAAAAAAAAAGTTGTTTAATCAGTCTCGAATATTGTCTAAAAACTTTCATATGGACTAGTTTCTTACATAGATATTTTTGAATTGTTTTTTCGACATATGTTTCAGCCCTCTACCTTACCTTGAAGATTTTGATTCTTGTATGAAAACTTCGTAATTTCACATAAAACTAAATAAATATTTTTTTATGCTGAAAAGTGACGGGAAATCAGCTTCAATCAAAAATTGTATAAATACATACAGTTTCGTGTTACGAGTCATGTAAACATACTTAAACGAAAATTGGTGGTTTTGGTAGTTTTGGCAGTCTATTTAATTTGTAATTTTGGTAAATTTAGTGCGTTACAAAGGTATATTTTGAGTAAGATGACAACATAATTTTAGATAAAAACACAGTATTTTACGGAATTCAACATAACAGTTTTTTCAAATCTTTGAATGACAGTAGAGGGCTCTAAGTACGTTTAAATATTTATATTTTTCTCATAAACATTTGAACAAATCGCAACTTTTTAGCACTGTTCAGCATTCAAAATCCAAAAAAAGAAATTCGCTCCACCCTACCGTTCATACATAAATTTGGCCGAAAAAACACGAGTACTGCCTTTTCGCAACGTAACGTTTGGCAACCTGTTTCATTTCGCAACTTTTCATTTCGCAAACTCTAAAACTGTAAATATTTCAGATTTATTTCAGGGCTATCGTGTAGAACCCTTTAGGTTAGGTTAGGTTAGTTTTATAAAAATCCTGAAATATTTACAGTTTCAGAAATATTAAAAAGTTGCGAAATGAAACAGGTTGCCAAACGTTATTCGCCGAAACAGTAGTAAACCCGAAAAACATTACCCTCCTGTGTGTAGTGGCGTAAAAATAAAAAATAAACTTAAAAAAAGGTACATTACCTGTGAAACTCAATACAAATAAAAACGAGCAATAAGTCATATAGACGAACATAAACTCAAAGAACGGCGAAGTGAATCTATCCTCAGGCTCCGAGAAAGGTTTCTCCGTATCATGCACCATGTACAACACCGGATCCGACATGAACATGTAGTTGTAGATGTTCAAAATGACAGCTGTCATCGGGAATGTCATAACGCAGGACCTGACGACCCAGGTCCAACAGTATTCGCTGTAGAACTTGCTGTCTTTTATCCCTTTTCGGGCTATTGATTTGTGTTCTTCCGGCAGATTGTTACATTTCGAATGATCACTGTCGATTATTTTTATTATTTGATATACTTCAGCTCTTCGAATGTACAGGAGTAGCATCTGAAATATTTGTTTGTTAAAAATGCAATTTTGAATACCAGCTTTTTTCGCTGACTTTCCTTTTCGGTGACTGTTGCATTGTCATCTATATACACAGACACATACATTTCCCTACCAAATTTCAAGTCGATGCCGTTAACCGTTAAGGAGTTCCGCCCTGCGGAGACGATCCTGACCGGGAACCCGGTTCTTCAGTTTCGCAGTCAAGTTCTCTAACCACTAGACTAGACTATCCGGCCGTCTAAATGAGGGTTTATCAAGATAGATGGCGCTAGTATCGCGAGGTTTGTTAAACAACTTTGACATTTGCGACGTTTGTGATTGGCTAAATAACTAAATGAGCCAATCGCAAGCGAGACTGTAATGATATTCCCACGGAATGAGGGCTATCGCGTATGAATTCGCCGCTAGAGGCGCTAGTGTAGCGTGAGGTCTCCGAAATGACAAATCTCATAGTTTTTGGGTGAGCTACGCGGGTTTTTTATAATTAGAATAATTTTGTGAATAGTTTAGTTTAGTTTAGTTTATTTATTCAATCAATACATCATTACATTATAATTTACATAAATATAATATTTTGCAATATGTGAAATTAATTATGGCAAATATGCGTTCCGGGGCAATGAATGTCTGTGTTTTGGGACAGTTTTGTCTTTCGGAAACCTTTGTCCTCCTTTTTTCCGAACAAAACGGGGACTATGCAACACTGTAGCATGCTCGATATTTTTATGGTACGGTTTTAAAGGTGTATTAAATATGATTTTAATCTAAACTTTGTTTTCACACCCGTAAAAACAGACTTTGAAAGCCATACTTAAAAACCTCACGCAACAGTGCGCCATCTAGTTAGACAAAAAACGATAGCCCTCATTGGATTAAAATGCTAATAGTCAAAATACCACAATCAGGACATATCACGCTTAAACTCACGAGTAATATTGACTTCGAAGTTTCAACCACATTGCACGTGGTCCCGAGTAGACTGAAGAGTGGGGTGTCAAGTCTGCCTAGCAGCGCGACTCGTTCGAACTACCCGCACTTGATCACAAAATATACCGGCACTCGTATCTTGAACTACCCGCACTTGGTCATTTTTAGGGTTCCGGAGCCAAAATGGCAAAAACGGAACTCCTATAGTTTCGGCATGTCTGTCTGTCTGTCGGTTTGTCTGTCCGTCCGTCCGCGGCTTTGCTAAGGGACTATCAATGCTAGAAAGCTGTAATTTTGCACGAATATGTATGTAAACTATGCCGACAAAATGGTACAATTAAAATTTTAAAAAAAAAAAATTTAGTTTACCTCCCATAGACGTAAAGTGGGGGTGGTTTTTTTTTCTCATCCAACCTTGTAGTGTGGGGTATCGTTGGTATTTTAAAATCATTAGGGATTGCTTAAACGATTTTTCGATTCAGTGATATGTTTGCAAAATATTCGACTTTAAAGTGCAAATTTTCATTAAAATCGAGCGTCCCCCCTCTAAAATCTAAACCGGTGGGTGGAAAATTTTGAAAAAAATCAGAATGGTAGTAAGTATGTATGTATGTAAATACTTTATTGTACATAAAACACAAAAAGAAAACAACAAAACAAAAGAGTACAAAGGCGAACTTATCCCTAAGTAAGTATATCAAACTTTCAAAGAAAACTATAACTGTTAAGTTTGCTTGAGAATTACTAGTAGTTTAAGAGTAAATATCAGCCTAAGGTATAAAATATACCTAAACTTGGAAGATTCCGTATAAAATACGAAATTCTATTTCGTGCGTGTCCGACACGCTCTTGGCCGGTTTTTTATTTGTCACCCCATCAACCACTTTTTGTGATCAAGTGCGGGTAGTTCGAAGGACTCGCGCTGCTAGGCAGACTTGACACCCCACACTCGTCACAGTCTACTCGTGACCACGGCCACTGTAATCTAACCGAAACGTCGAGGTAAAAATTACTCGTGTGTTTTAGCGTGGTAATCTTATTTTAATTGTTATTTTTCGCATCATGACATGATTGGAATTGAACGATTTCTATATAAATTCTTATACTTAACTGACATTTATGTAAATTATAATGTAATCTTATATTGAATGTATAAATAAACTAAACTAAGTCCCGATTGTGGTATTTTGACTATGAGTGAAAATCACGAAAGTTTAAAATTGTGATGTTTCAACCGCCAAAATTAGAGACCAGTAGCGCTGGTGATGATGATGATGATGATGATGTTGAAAATGATGATGGTGACGATGATGATGGTGACGTTGATGATGGTGATGATGATGATGATGGTGATGATAACGATGATAAACGTCCAGACCGATCGTACTTTTAGCAGCACCAAGTTTAATGGTCCAACGACGGTGGCATGCCGTATGATGTTGACAAAGTCTCTGCGTTTCCAAGAGTGGTACATGTCTAACATGACCATGGAGATCACCGGTGCCACGGACAGCCATAGCAGAGCTGTAACAAACCGTCATCATAGTTAACTGCTAAGGAATGGAATTCGCTCCCGTCGTCTGTATTTCCGCATAAATACAATCAATCAATCAATCAATATCTTTATTTTGCTTAAAATGTGTTACAATAATATAGGTCACAATGTAAAAAAAAAAAAATGTTTCACACACTTCACCAATATCAGGCATGCAAAAATATAAATGTACTTACATGAATAGAAGAAACAAAAAAATAAAAGTCATAGAAATAAAAAGTCGATCAGAGCCCATACATAGATTTAACATGTTATAAATAATAATCCCTATACGAGTCTGTCATACTAAAATAGGAAACAAAATTAACAAGTCAAACCATACTTAATAACATGTCACATTTTTAATCTATGGAAGTGTTCAAAGTATTCTTGTACAGAGTGGAAACAGTGCTCTATTAACCAGTTTTTTAGTTTACGTTTGAAAATATTGCAACAGAAATTTTTAATGTCGTCACATAATGTGTTATAAATAGAAATGCTCATACAATAAGTGCTTCTACCGTACAATTTAGTCCTTTTAGCCGGCATTACCAGACGGTTAGGGAACCTCGTGTCAAACTTACATACTTCTCCACGCGTCTTGAACAGCCATGCATCCAATCTAGGGCTAGAGCTAGAGTGAATAGGCTGTTACTGAACCAGTGAGATGCATACCTTTGGCCTCATCTGCACTCAACATCAGATGAGATACTCCTATATAAAGGTCAGTTTCAAGCATAAAAAAACTAAAAACCGGCCAAGAGCGTGTCGGACACGCCCAAAATAGGGTTCCGTAGCCATTACGAAAAAATAAGTAATATTTTTGTAAGGATTTCGTATTTTGTACGGAATATTCCAAGTTTAGGTATATTTTATACCATAGGCTGCTATTTACTCTTAGGGGCTGTTTCACCATCCATTGATTAGTGCTAACTGACGGTTAAATGTGATGCCGTCTCCGTCTATTCGAATAAAACAAATAGAGACGGCATCACACCTAACCACCAGTTAACACTAATCAATGGATAGTGAAACAGCCCCTTAGACTCAATGACCTAGGCGTTACCAATACAAATAGCCCGCCGGCGGTCCATCCTGGGGTTAGGGTACAGTTGTCCCACGATCATGTTGAACGTGATGGTCTTATACGTCTCCCGGAACGGTTTGAATTCCGCTTCCATGGATGCTGGAAAAGGATAAATTATTAAGCCATCTGTATGATTAACAATTTCTATGAAAACATTTTTTTTTTTTGTAATGACTGTGTATTTATTTTGCAAGCTTTTATTTAGTTTCACCTGGCCGGTTGTCTTTTGCTGTAGCCATTATTTTATTCAGTTAATTTCTTAGCGTGTTTCTTTTGCCAAGCTGTGAAGTGTTTAGACACAAAATAATTAAATTTTTCGCATTTTTTTCCTCGCAGTGTGATAAAAATCAATGTGTGTATCACGGGCCGTAAGGGGATTACAAACTCGAGTCATTAAAAGCCCTCCGTCTCCGGCGTCGGGCTTCTAATAGCCCCTTGATGCACAATGTACTATTGTTCAACAGGCGTCCACCCGCTCCGAGCAAACCGCGTCAGCTAGCGTAGACCCTTAATCATCTGTAATAGATGCAAAGGCCTTGAAGGGTTTTTTAATTGAGCTATAACGAATCCAATGATACTTTGGCTGCAGTGAGGACCAAAGAAATGGACATACATACATTACATACGCTCGAAAAACGTAATCCTCCTTCGGGCAGTCGGGTAATCACACCCGCCTACGCCTACGGTATACCTTAACCTATATCCTCAGTCGCCTCTTACGACATCCACGAAAGAAATGGAGAGGTGTAATTCTAACCCGACACTACACTACATTATTTCACCAGACTTGCCCGTTTTTTTCGATTTTCCATTCTGCCCTAATCAATAAATCTCTAACTTGTATCAAAAATTCCTTTTGTTTTCGCCTTTCAATTATGCTGCGCCTTCAGACATGCAATTAGTATTCAAAAAGGTTTTGCTGGAATACCTGCAGATGGCAGCTAAAAGCTTTAGAGTTATTGAAGATAATTGATAATTACGGCCATTTGCCTTGGGGCTAAGTTTTTGAAGAATCGGTCAGTTTTTTGGGTTCTGTACAAAAGACAAAAGAACCTTTCATTGTCCATCGGTCGAAGTCTCGTTTTGATTTTAAAAACAATTTAAACTGCATTCAGATTATCAACCATAACACCCATAATTTTAAGATGCCAATCAAAAGGTTCAGTCATATTATAGGATTATTTTTTCCAATTAACACAGTATGTTATATAAAGGTAAGACCACGAAATTTTACATTTATAATTTCAGAAAAGTTAATACGGGTGTTTTTTTTTTACCAGTAGGTGGTGTCGATCCCGGAATTTCAATTGTAACTACCAAAATACCAGATCGAATAGTTTACGCGTGCGAAGCCGCGAGTAAACTCTAGTCCCACTAATAAATGCGAAAGTTTGTAAGTCTGTTTGTTTGTTACTTCATCACGTATAAACCATTCAACTGATTTAGATGAGATTCGGTACACAGATAGATTGAGTCCCGGAGAAGGACATAGGGTAGTTTTTATCCCGGGAAATTGCTTAGTTCCCAGGGGCTAGCGATAAACTAATTGTACGCGGACGGAGTCTCGGGTAACGGCTAGTGTTATATATTTTGTTGTCAACAGGTATGCAACGCTTCCCTGGAAGTGTACGTGCGTCGAGCGTACACGTCGTACGAGATACAATGCTTGCAGCACCTGGCTTTGTCTGGGGAGCTGGGCGTGGTGCACTTCCAGTTCGTGCTGCCCACAGGACATCCCAACAGGTTAGAACTACAGGGTACCAATCATGGACATGTTAAGCACACCAGCACCACTAATGGACAACAATAGGATTCAATGTCTGGTAGCTCAACATTCATGAACTTTTTTTTTTATTCGACTGGATGGTAAACGAGCAAGTGGGTCTCCTGATGGTGAGGGATCACCACCGCCCATAAACATCTGCAACACCAGGGGGATTGCAGATGCGTTGCCAACCTAGAGGCCTAAGATGGGATACCTCAAGTGCCAGTAATTTCACCGGCTGTCTTACTCCCCGCGCCGAAACACAACAGCTTATCACAACTGCTGATTATCAGTTATTTGATCATTAGTGTTGAAAAAGTGGGATCCGTTTCTTAAAATTTGAGTTAACGGAAAAAATAGTACATTTTTGTAGAGGCTGGAAAGTAAGCCATAGTATAATAATGCACTTTTGGCCGAAACTAAATTGTGCTTTTCACGATCACTGCGAGGAAATAAAAAATATTTATCACAAAACAAACATTAACAATCCAATGACTGCGTGGCTCCCGCCGGGACACTTTACCGGTCCGGATAATACCGACATGGAAATACCGACCCGATTTTCCTTGTACACGCCCATAGAAACTCATGACAGTTTGACACGAGTTTGTAAGGGCGTGTACACGAATAATCGGGTCGGTATTTCCATGTCGGTATTATCCGGGCCGGTAAAAAGTGTCACCCCTCCCACCGATTTTAGTTTTTCATTTGTGACATAATTATTTTTTTATAAACGAGTCCGTTCTTAGAGGCTAGTAGGTACCACCACATATTTAAAAAATCGAAACGTCATCCTCGTCATGTCAGACCTGCTGCTGCGATGCTGTGGCGTTTTTTCATACTTAAAAAGATTAAAGCATTTTGTGCATATTATGCGTTTAAGAAAAAAAAACACCTCGTAAAAGTCATGAATGACGCATTCTCATTGGTCAATTTCATTTCACATGCAGCAGACGATTACTTTTGATTGCTCCGATTGTCGTTTCAGCACGCCGGGAATGAAATTCTGAAATATATTCTAAAAAGTCGTATCATATTATGAAATACATATGATTGATACGACCTGTTACCGTATTGTGTTGCATTGTTGTCGTGTTTTGCAACCCATAAATGAGTCAGCTGTTAAATGACAATTTATAGGCAGTTTTGTGTACTGGATTTAAGT
Organism: Choristoneura fumiferana; assembly: GCF_025370935.1. NCBI lineage: Eukaryota > Metazoa > Arthropoda > Insecta > Lepidoptera > Tortricidae > Choristoneura > Choristoneura fumiferana. The sequence continues at coordinate 6,378,691 of NC_133499.1, forward strand.
TATCTAAGGCCACATTTTCGTGCAGTGACGTGAAAAAACCATTATTGCTTCATGACTGATGCCATCAATCACCCTAATTAAAATTGTTATTTGGTTTCGCATCGACTTCAAACTGATCCATTACCCCCCTCAGGATACCTATAAGCCAAACAGAGATCGAGCTATCATCCGCCCAGGACACGGAAGGCATCCCCGCAGAGCTGTGCACAGCTGCCATGAAGAAATGCCACCACCGCACCGGGGCGTTGGCTGCGTTCGACTCGTTCGACCAGTTCGCCCAGTACGCCGATGAGCTGCTGGATCTGGTGCATGACTTCGCCAGCGCGGCTTACGTGAGGCGTGAGGTAAGGGAATTATGAACTCTGATGATGATGAACCCTGGTTGAGTTCGAAACGTGTCGGCTTAGTGTGGTAATGGTGATAGTTGGTGTGTGTTCTTACAGTGTGAAGGTGGATGGAGCAGTATGAACATTTGTAGCTATCGTAAGTTCGCGGGTGAGCAAAGTAATTGTTTATACTTAGTTCATTGATATGGACCTCCGCAAAGTAACGCCTGATTCTTCGATTCGTATTTATTGCCACCCTATCATACTGAGACACAGCTTTGACAACATCCGACGGTCTCTTCGGGTTGAATGTTCGGAATAACATCAGAATAGAGAGTTTAGCTCTGATGATGAACTCTGGTTGAGTTCGAAACGTGTCGGCGTACAATGGTGGTAAGAGTTCACCGTCAGAGCAATATCAGAGCAGAGAGTAAAGCAGCGTTTCCACCAGAGATGTCCGGGGATGTGTTGCGAGGAATCATTAACCAATAAAAACGCTTCATTTACCTCGCCTCGCACAGCATATCTCCGGTGAAAACAGCCTCGCAACACATCCCCGCACATTATTGGTGAAAACGCAGGTTTATGCTGTGACGATGAGCTGTGGCTGCGTTCGAAACAAACTTTAGCCACCCCGGCCATATCTTTACGGCTTGTTCTTTTTTCAGGACCTGCAAGCGCTGCAGGATGGCAGTGAAAGCAGAGACAGCACGAGCATCAATGTCGGTTCGGACTATAAGCCGGCCGATGCGGAGGAAGCTGTGAGTATTGAACGTGGAACTACAGTGAGACTCGCTCATATCTAGAGATGCAACGGATATCCGGCCAGTATCCGGTATCCGGCCACTATTTTACTATTCGGCCGTTACCGGATGTTAAAAAACTTATAGTTATGATTAGAAACTGGTATTTACTTATGAATTTATCAATTATTGACATCAGTTATTATACTAAGGGGTCTGTTTCACCACCCATTGATTAATTTTAACTGATGGATAAATGTGATACCGTCTCGCGTCTATTCAAACAAAACAAACAGAAACGACATCATATTTATCCTTCAGTTAAAATTAATCAATGGGGGTGGTGAAACAGCCCCAAAGTTAATTAATTATACTCTACAAGTTGCAACCTCGGAGTGTCGTGCGCATGTTCGAATTAGTTTAATTTAATTGTACGTAACACTAGGCCGAATATCCGGCGGCCGGATATCTGGCTATCCGACCAACGGTCCCGCCGAATATCCGGTATCCGGCCAAACCGCTATCCGTTTCATCTCTACTCATATCAAATTAAATTGACCCGGATAACTCACGTCCTTAAATCGAGTTTAGCTCGACATTGTTTCGTGCTGCAACGTGCTAGACCCTAACATCTGGTAGTATGGTGGTGCGTGTTAGAGTCTAACATCTGGTACTGGTAGTATGGTGTACGGTTGTGTTGCTCTGAAGATGAGCTCTGGTTGAGTTCACCCATGAAAATTATACTTTCCGAACAGGAGAGATGAAAAATCCTTGACCGTACCTGTGAAGTTGTTCAGTGTTGTGTGAAATTCTCAATACGTAATCGGCCCTCGTGAGAACCACAGCCAGTGCAAGTGGGGCGAGATGATGATAATGGATCGTTCTGTCCCCAGGAGTTGGAGCCGATCCACATCCTGATGATAGGCGTCCGCGACAACGGCGAGTCCAACGACGTGGCGCTGGCGCGTCGCTTCGGCGGCTTCTGTCGCGTGCACCGCAACGAGTTGCATCAGAAGCGCGTCAGACGCGTCACGTTCATGTCGCTTATAAAGTGAGTGCACACAACGGAACAGGTCGGTTTACACTTGCGAATCCACGGTATCTAAACGTGTATTTTTATTTATCTATTGGGAGGGTGCGAAGTACTAGGTGGGGGTGATGACATCTCGCAGCGCTTATGGTGGCCAAAAGTAGAAATAGTTCTGGCATACTCATATGAATCTGTCATTTACAAAGCAATTTGTATAGACTTTAACTACCTAATTTTAGTAATAGATGTTTGTGTTATGATGCGAGCTTGAATTATTGAACACTGTCCCTGTTTTGTTCTTAATCTCGGACATGTTCAGCAACAATTTTCCTTATGAAACGGTTTGTGGTTGAAATTTTATATTGCAATACTCACAAAACCGGTCTTCAAAATGATACTCATTCTGATCTGAAAACGATATTTAATTTATTACTAGCGATATAAGAACAATTAAATAATTTTACTTTTATTCAAAGAAACCAATAAGATAGCTTTATCTTTTCGTTTTACAGTAAAAGTACAACTAAACATGAAGTAAACAAACCCTGACATAACGAAAATAAAACACACTTTTTGAATAAATTTTACTTACCTCATTTAATTTTAATGACCGAAAATGAATTCACAACCTTTTGTCCACCCAAATCACGATATCACAGTAATTTTGTATTATAAATTAATACGTTATAGGTTTGTTTTTTGTTACAATGTCGCGATGAAATTTCAAAACGTCAGAGCATCAGAGCCATAAAAGTTGCGGACGCTAGGTGGCGCTGATGTCGTGCATAGAGCCAATATAGAGTAGGTTTATCTGTTGCCTAGCACCCATAGTATGAGCTTTGCTTATACTCAAAATGCCACAAACGGGACTTATCACGCTAAAACACACGTAAATAAAAAAGCACAAGAATCTCAACCGGGACGATGGATATAAGCTTTCATCTTCGTGGAATCCTGTTATAAATAAGTGTCGGCGTCGGAATGAATGTTTGGACGTTGTTAGTGTTGTGTGTCGGTGTGATGGGGTGACAAATAATAAAAATGACCAAGTGCGGGTAGTTCGTGATACGAGTGCCGGCACTATTAGTGATCAAGTGCGGGTAGTTCGAAGGACTCGCGCTGCTAGGCAGACTTGACACCCCACACTTCAGTCTACTCGTGACCACGGCCACTGTAATGTGGTCAAAACGTCGAGGTAAATATTACTCGTGTGTTTGTGGTATTTTGACTATGAGTGAAAATCACGAAAGTTTAAAACGATCTTTGCTTAGTTTGAGACTATGTCACCATCAACTGTCCCATGACATTTATATTCATTATCTTCTCCGCAGACGCCAGTTCCCCAAATTCTTCACATACCGCGCCCGTAACGATTTCATTGAAGACACCATATACCGGCACCTGGAGCCAGCCTCAGCGTTCCAGCTGGAACTGTACAGAATGAGGAGCTATGAGCTGGAAGCTTTACCGACCAGCAACCAGAAGATGCACCTGTATCTTGGAAAGGCTAAGGTAAGACCGTCTGGTCTATCCAGCATTTTGTCTCGTAAGGTTATTGTGAAAAACGAAAGCTGAATAGTATCTGAGTCCAGCGTTATTGGAAGGACCAAAGTGTTTAGACTCCTGTATCTCGGAGAAAGGTTGGGAGAGGATCGAGCCGTGAAGAGAGCGTATATGTAGTGCCACCAGAGTTGAGGGCACGCACACAAGAACATGTGTGCCTCGATTGTCGCATTCATGTAGTTTTCTGAATCGCATAGTGATTTAAAACACCATGTTCTTCACCAGGTGAAGAAGGGTCAGGAGGTGACCGACTACCGTTTCTTCATCCGCTCCATCATCCGGCACCAGGATCTGATCACCAAGGAGGCCAGCTTCGAATATCTGCAGAACGAGGGGGAGAGGTGAGTCGACGTCTGGTCACGGACCGTATCAATAAACGTAATCAAAAGGGGGGTACAAATGTGGCACATTTGAAAAAGTAGCTTCTGAGATCAATAAAATCAGCCCACATCAACCAACTGCTGAGTAATGGCCTCTTCATTATTACGCCACTTTGCCCGGTTCTGTGCTAGTTTCATCAACGGCTTTTGAGATAGTATTATTTTATTTTAACAATATTATGGATATCATACATATCGACGGCTCTCTGATTTAAAACCTTGTGTATGAAATTTTAAGAAGTTCGAATACCATTTTAGATACACATCCTAAAATAGATAGATGTTAAAGGCTGACCAGAATTATAAAAAAGCTCGCCATATTGCGGAAAACCAATAGAGCTGATTTCTCGCACTGGTAACACTAAATTCAAATTTCATCTGTCTATTGCTGTCAAAGTTTAACGTTGTTTGCGCGTCGTATTTTAAAGTGTTATTTTGTGTTTTTGTGCGTTAAAATGTCGAAGATTATCCATAGCCTTGGAAGGAAAATAATTCACTATGTATAAAAGTATTTGTCATAGAATAAGTCTGAGGGATTAGAAAATATTCCTTTAAATAACATCACCGACACCGTTGTCAATATGACTGGTAGGTATGTCAAGTTACAAAGTAAAGTAAGTTCAATACTTGAGGTTTTTTTATATTCCTGGTCAGCCTTTAATTTCATATACGAGGTAGAGTCCGCGATATGACTCGGCGATATGAAAAGTAATAATAAGCCCATTCCAGATCTATATATATATTTAGGCAACCATTTTTACAAGAATATTTAAAGTATGAAATAAAAAAAGATGTAAAACCACTGTCTTAAAACAAAAAAAAAACATAAAAGTGGCTCCGAAGCGGTAACGTTTCGTGTGCCCTGCATACCCCATTTGGGAATACAGGTGTGTGTTGTGTGTGTCTTAAAACAAAAATTATAAGAAAAGCAAATGTCCAGAACTCCAGTAACTAACTTTCTTTCAACAGTCGGAACCCATTGCTGAAAATATTTGAGCTAGTCACGATTTTAAATGCATCCCGACTACGCGACTGTTGAACTTTAGGTTACTTACACAGAGTTGAAGACTGCTAGACTTATTTTTTACTTCAAGTTTCTTTAAGGTACTCAGTATTTTTTTTTGTTACCTTTATTTTAATTGTCTACAGAGTATTGTTAGAAGCGATGGATGAGCTCGAAGTGGCCTTCTCTCATCCATTGGCAAAGAGGACGGACTGCAATCATATATTCCTCAACTTCGGACCGACCGTCATCATGGATCCCTCTAAGGTAAAATATCCTACATTGAACTCAATTAATTCACAAAATTAGCTCGTTGAACTGGCAATGGGCCATAAAACATGGAGAACAGATGAAATAAATAAATAAATATCATGGGACACTTGACACCAATTGACCTAGGCCCTAAAGCTTGTACTATGTACAGTCACCAGCATAAATATATGACTATGGACAGCACTGCAAAAACATGTCATCACTGTTGAAAGGCATATATATATGACGATCTAACACGGTATAAGTATGTGATGATTTGTGGCCGGTATAAATATAGTTTTTTGGTAACGGCATAATTATCTGACATCGGGCTGCTTAAAAATATCTGATATTGCACAAAATCAAAATTATGTAATCCACTATCAGCATAAACGTTTGACTTTATTTCATTGCATTATAGTAACGGAAATACAGCTAAACCTAGGTGCCAATGCATGTTTTACCAAATTAATTTATCATTACTCACATCCAAAAAAAAAACAATTATTGTTGACGTCTGACGTAACATTATTTTTCATGCATTTTTAGTAAAAGAAAGAGTGTAACCGACTTAAATTAACCTCCTTGCTAGAAAATCACGATGCCACGCACGATATATTGTTCTTATTTCAAAAGCTACAAAGAATTATTTATTAAGTATGTTCTTTCATAAAAATAGGATTTGTAAAACGTGAGACGGGCATATGCAGTGACAAGTCTGCACTCTTCTCGTGAAGTGTCAGATCGTTGTATTCAAAATCTATTCGTAAAACGAGAAAATAAAGTTCATATTTGCAGATTGGTGACATATTTTCGATTTTGTATCGTGTTAGATGTTTATGCCACCTGTGATCCGATGGTTATGCGTTCACAGTGAATAGATATTTATGCTGATAGTGGATTACATAATTTTGATTTTGTGCAATATCAGATATTTTTAAGCAGCCCGGTGTCAGATACTTATGCCGTTACCAAAAATCTATATTTATACCGGCCACAAATCATCACATACTTATACCGTGTTAGATCGTCATATATATATGCCTTCCACCAATGATCAGATATTTTTGCAGGCCGTCGATGGTCACATCTTAATGCTGGTGACTGTACTATGGATACTAGGCAACGGATAAACATACTTACATAGATAAATACATATTAAACATCCAAGACCCTAGAACAAACATTCGTATTGTTCATACAAATATCTGCCCCGGTCGGGATTCGAACCCGGGAGCTCAAGCTTCGTAGTCTTTTTAAGCTTTACGGCCCCGCAATGTTTTTTTTTTATTCGACTGGAAGGCAAACGAGCAAGTGGGTATCCTGATGGTAAGAGATCACCACCGCCAATAAACATCTGGAACACCAGGGGTATTGCAGACGCGTTGCCAACCTAGAGGCCTAAGATGGGATACCTCAAGTGCCAGTAATTTCACCGGCTGTTTTTCTCTCAAGTGCAAGCACTGCTGCTTCACGGCAGGATTAGCGAGCAAGATGGTGGTAGCAATCCGGGCGGACCTTGCACAAGGTCTTACCACCTTTAATCCCTTATTGGGATTTTATTTACAAAACATTTTTTTCTACAGATCGAAGAATCTGTCCTGGGTATGGTGATGCGTTACGGACCTAGGCTGTGGAAATTGAGGGTGCTCCAAGCTGAGATCCGTTTTACACTGCGGATTGGTATGTTATAATTTTGACTAAAAGCATTTCGGCACTACTTTTAACAATTAGGTACTGATCAAACCGAATCCAAACACGACATATGTGCTATTATTTTTTATAGAGTCTACTAGTGTGCTGGATATCCTGGCTGCAGCATCAGCTCATCCTGTTGAAACTATTGCATTGTATGTAGAATCAAATACTGATCAAAACGAATCCAAACACGAAATATCTGCTATGGTTTTATGGCTGCAGCATCAGGCCAAGAATTCCATAATCTTGCATAGTTATATAGCATACATGGTTGTTTCAAATTTTAGGTCCCAAATATGTTTGACAGTAAAGTAAATACCCATTATGCGTCTAAGATTCCTACCGCAGCGAACAAAAGAGCTGATGATCTTGAAACGGCTGAACCGATTTTGATAAAACATGTCTAAGAACAATCGCTAGAAAACCTGCTTTCAAATAAAAAAAAACCGCATTCAAATTGGTCCACTCGTTTAAGAGCTACGGTGCCACAGACAGACATAACACCCCTCTTTTTGCGTCGGGGGTTAAAAAAGGTCTTAACTTAAAATTTATAATTTTTCTAAGTGAACTTTATGCGCCTTATTTGAAGGGTCGATTTTGTTGACGTATCGATTTGAGATACGAGATTTTTTCATAGCAGTGACGATTTTCACTATTAATGTAATTTTATAGTTCCTTCATCTTTGGTCTTCATTGAACCCACGTTCTCGTTTTGAAAAATATTTTAAAGTTCTAACTCACACCTAAAACTAACTTGATATTGACTCGCAAAATAAAAAATAAAAAAAACAAGTTTAGTGCAGATCTGTTCACTCACGAAGGCGCGCTTCCACAGTTAATTATCAATGTGCACGAGTAAACCTCGTACTTACACGTTGTCTTAGTCTGAGTGTGCGTGACTGACGGTACGCTCGCGGCTGAGGACACGTTCGTTTCTGAGGAGCTACACACACATAGACATGTCGTACGGATATGTTTACAACTACAAATGAAAAATTGTGGAGGGGCGCGCCTTCGTGAGTGAACAGATCTGTAGTCTAGAACTCTGTTAAGTAACTTAAAGTTTATTTAGCCCTCATTGATTAGTGCTAGATCTAAAGAATCGACCTATATAGGAGGCTATAGGTTAAATGTCAGTGCAAGTACCTACAGTCAAAAAAATTGTTCAAATATTTTTTTCTTTAATATCGTATTGTTATTGTAGGTCCCGGCGCTCCCACAAAGAACGTGAGACTGTGTCTCTCCAACGGTTCCGGCTACACTCTAGACGTGTACACTTACGAAGAGGTCTCTGATCCTAAGACCGGTGTGGTAGGTACACTTTGGTATACTCAAGTTTGCAGACGTGGTAACGTGGCCTTATTGCTTAACGCGCGGGCTCTTGCCATTGCTATCAATATCTCTTTCTGGCACCATCTTTCACCGTTAGATAGAATGAAATAATGCTTATAAGAGCAATATTATGGTGTGCATAAACGCTGTGTACAATTGTACGGTCCCCGGCTATAAAGATGCACATCGTTCTTTGGAAAGAGACTCGGCTAATTTCGGCTTCGTAAAGCGTTGTCACACACTACTTATGTGACGTTTGTCAGTCGTTGTACAGGTGCAATAGAGTACGGACGCATTTCAAGATGAAAATATATAATAAAGAGGTGTTGAAACCACCCAAAACTTTAAATTGCATCTTTAGGAAAAAGAGGGTACAATCCTTTTTCTAGTAGTTGCAACAGCTCTCTATAGATATCCGAAGTTTACATGTCATTATTTTGACGTTAAATAAAATTAAGTCCATAAAGGTGCAGTATTTATTTGATATAAAACGTCACATAATAAATACGATGATTGATGGACGGTCGCCAGTGTTCGGAAATCGTCGTGAACAGCCAATTGTCTTTTTTCGAAGAGCGACGTGCAATCTTTATCGCCAGGTACTGTACCATCGCTTTCTCTTTCTGGCACCATCTTACACCATTAGACAGAATGATATTTTTTTTGGTTGGCCAAGGTGACAGCCGGCAGATGCTAGGGGCTCGAAGACTAGTCCGACTCGCACTTGTCCATTTATTTATTTTGGGTCAAATCTTGCGACTTCATTTTGACCCACTTCCAATAGTGGGATTGACTTGAAACTTGGTATACTTATGTAAGTTAGATGACAATGCAAGTACAGTCAACAAAGAGTACAGTCAGAAAAAAAACTTGTGTTAAAAATAAACAAAACAAGCAGTACAAAGAAAACTTGACCAGAGAACAGCTACTTATTGATACCGGCATCTGGGCCAATAAATTTACCCACACTTTGGGCGTCAGATCAAAAATTTCAAATTTCAAATCATTTATTCAGTAAATAGGCCGCAACGGGCACTTTTACACGTCATTTTTTAAACTACCAGCGCTTTCGGAAAAACCATCATTGCCAAGAAGAATGCGACGCGAGAAACTTGGCAGAAAGTCATTTTTCTAAATAAAATAATTACAAATAAGATACTTAAAAACTACAGTATACAATTAAAGAAAAAAATACAAATAATAATAATAATACAAGATGTATGGGGTCTCCTGCGTTACCAAAATTGTCTCTGGCGTTATCAAAAAATCGTACTTTTAACAAGATATTTCACGGTTTTGATTTGAACTTACGTAGGATGGCATGTATTCATGTACACCATCTAATAAATTACAAAAACAAAACATATTTCCTTACAAAAATCTGCAATTGTTTGAAAAATGTCGCGGACAGATTAGTCTGGGTAAAAAAGTTGATTGGCCCACCTATCAACTGCTTCCAACTGCCTGCCTGATAATTTAAATAATAATGGTGATATTCCACCGGCGAGGCGAGACGAGAATTGAAATTTGTATGCATTCTCGCGCGCCCGCGCGGGCGCCGCCATACAAATTTCAATTCTCGTCACGCCTCGTCTCGTCGCGTCTCGCCGGTGGAAAACCACCTTAATAATAAAATATAAAACTTATTTCGTGTTTTTTCTTTTTCAGATTATGTTCCAGTCGTTCGGTAATCGGCAAGGGCCTATGCACGGATTGCCTATATCTACTCCATATGTCACTAAGGATTATTTGCAGCAGAAGAGGTTTTTGGTAAGTTCTGGCTGCAACAAAGCTGGCTAATACATTTTGCAGGTGGGCAATTTTTTTAACCGACCGCCTGAAGGAGGCTCATGTTTTTCGAAAGTAATATTTCAATATGGCGTCCGCTAGAAAAAAAAGTGGGGGGATTAAATAAAAATATAGTATTGTAACAAGTATGAAATGAAAGCAAATCAAAATCAAATGAAATGTTGTGATTTTGAGTTTGAGAAATAACAAAAAAATTTGGAAAAAAACCAAGCGACTGCCTTAAAAAAACTAAAAAGAAAAAAAACCAGTGGTATAGAATTGTATTAAGTAACTTAAAGTTCAACACTCGGGACCCATTACTGAGAATTTTAGAGCGATACCCGACTGTTGAACTTTCAATTACTTACCAGAGTTCTAGACCACTGGACTTGTTTTTCTTTTTAGTTTTTGTAGATTTTTTTATTAACTATAATTATTGTTCACAGGCAACGTCGCAGGGCACGACATATGTGTACGACATGCCTGATATGTTCAGACAGATGGTGGAAAGGAGATGGCGCGAGTGCATAGAGGACGGCAGCGTTGAAGGTAACTTGTTAAATTACAATACAAATACAATAACTCTTAATTGTACGCCACAAATAGTAAGCAATACATAAAACATTGAACTCTTAAATGTTTAAATAATGATGTAATAAGTGTTAATGAATACATCCGATCGCAAAGATCTCTTAAGAGCGTTTATTCCTGCTGAGCTGGCAACGTTGCATTTTTGTTAGTTTTTCTCGATTGTTCCATAAAAATTTAATGAAAATTAAAAATGTGGTGTGATAGAACTGTTCTGAATTTACATCTCTTAATTATTTATTTTATTAATTTTAATTATTCCCATAGGCCCAGCGCCAGACAACGTGATGTCTTCAGTCGAGCTGGTGGTAGAAGCTGAGGGGGAGCGAAGGGTTGTCGAAGTCACGCGACTGCCTGGACAGAATACCGTAAGCACATTATTGTATTATTATTGTTGTCGTGTCCTCTGAATGAATTGATTAAGTTGGCATTATTTATAATTTTTTGTAAGAGCAATGATTTAGATGTGTAATGTTAGTAGTATTCATAAAATTAGTCACGCTATTGTCTTAGGTAAAGCGAAGAAATAAATATTTATAGTTGAAATCCTTTGACAAACCAACCGAAGCGAAAGAAAGACAGAAAGGAAATATTTTATTTGTTTCACCACTCACGGATAAATTTTATTGGACAGATAAGACGTGTGATGCCGTCTCTGTTTGTTTTGTCCGTATAGACGGAGACGGCGTCACATTGATTTGTCACATAAAATTAATCAATATGGTATTTAAAAAGCCTCTTAAGCAGAGGACCATGGGTTCAAACTCTGGCTCGCACGAAATTACATTTGAATTGACAGTGACCTATGATTCAAACTGATCGTGATTGACCCCGATCTCACCTGACGTTAAGTGCAGATGAGGCCAAAGCTGTATCTCACTGGTTCAGTGACAGCCTATTCACTCTAGCCTTGAAGAGCCCTAGGTTTTTGAACGGAACTCAACTTTTTAATTCTTTTGTCCCTAGGTCGGAATGGTGGCGTGGCGTTTAACCCTGTTCACGCCGGAATGCCCCAAAGGCCGCGACATAATTGTCATAGCGAACGACTTGACCTATTATATGGGTTCATTCGGCCCCCAAGAGGACTGGGTGTATTACCGCGCGTCGCAATACGCCAGGGAACTTAAGATACCGAGGGTAAGTTGTAACAGTGTTTAGAGGTTGAAGACCATGTGTCTAGCTTTGCATTGCTTGAAACTATAACTTTCAGTACGTATGGCTCCACCTCCATGACCATTTTGAACAATTTTAAAAACTGATTAGGCTTTTTTTAATATAATTATCAATTTGCGGCCCATGGGTGCAATATGGCGACGAAAACATAAGATGGATAAGGCTTCCCTTAGTTTTCTTGAGTAATATGTATGAGTATAAATATATGCAGTATTTGTTATACTTATCAGAAATTACATGTTTTCTACATTAAGAAAGTACTGGCCACTTGTAATGAGGGCTATCGCGTATGAATTCGCCGCTAGAGGCGCTAGTGTAGCGTGAGGTCTCCGAAATGTCAAATCTCATAGTTTTTGGGTGAGCTACGCGGGTTTATTTATAATCAGAATAATTTTGTGAATATTTTGCAATATCTGAAATTAATTATGGCAAATATACGTTCCGGGGCAAGGAATGTCTGTGTTTTGAGACAGTTTTGTCTTTCGGAAACCTTTGTCCTCCCTTTTTTCCGAACAAAACGGGGACTATGCAACACTGTGGCGTGCTCGATATTTTTATGGTACGGTTTTAAGGTGTATTAAAGATGATTTGTTTTCACGCCCGTAATAACAGACCTTGAAAGCCATACTTAAAAACCTCACGCAACAGTGCGCCATCTAGTGAGACAAAAAACGATAGCTCTCATTGTCACCTTTTGAGACTATAAAGTGTTAATATCTACTACATCTCAAACTTGTCAATATGTCGTATCCGTATTACGTATATTGTACATTATTTTCCAAGCTTCTTAGTGCAACATAAATGGAAACTGCCTGTGGCCCATTTCACGAAGCTACAATTTACAATTTACAAGCGGTAGTCTCTTTTCAATACATTCTGTTAAACAAAGACTACCGTTTGTAAATTGTAACTTGCAGCTTCGTGAAATAGGCACAGGTCTTTGAAATACAGTAATTTGTAGGAAGTCGAAGCCGCGTTGAATAGTCTCATCATACTCATTACAGATCTACTTAAGCGTGAACTCCGGCGCTCGAATCGGTGTAGCTGAAGAAGTGAAAGCCGCATTCAACGTCGCTTGGATCGACGCCGAGCGGCCGGAGAGGGGCTTCAAGTATCTATACCTCACGCCAGAAGGGTACAGCAAGTTGGGTCCTCTCGGCTCTGTCAAGACGCAGCTGATCGACGACGAAGGAGAGTCCCGGTACAAGATCACTGACATCATTGGTGAGTTGTTTAAATCATAGTTTGACGATTTCCCTCCGAGTGCACCGCAAACGAGCGGTCGCAGTGAAGCATCGGTGAGGTGTCAAAAGAGTCTTTTCTGGAGCGAGTTACTGAAGGAGCAGAGGCTGTTTCGTCTAACGTGCGCTTCGTCCTATGCTGCGGGACAGGAAGAAGTGGCGAAAGTGATTTGTGATTCCGAGTAGGTTAAGCAATATTGCCTCCGGTCGCTGAAATCATTGGTAAGTTATTACAATACCTATGAAACAATAATGTGACTGACTGGCTGTCTTCAACGTTACTCGAATCGACGCCGAGCGGCCAGAGGGGCTTCAAGTATCTATACCTCACCTCAGAAGGGTACAGCAAGTTGGGTCCTCTCGGCTCTGTCAAGACGCAGCTGATCGACGACGAAGGAGAGTCCCGGTACAAGATCACTGACATCATTGGTGAGTTTTTTAAATCATAGTTTGACGATTTCCCTCCGAGTGCACCGCAAACGAGCGGTCGCAGTGAAGCATCGGTGAGGTGTCAAAAGAGTCTTTTTCTGGAGCGAGTTACTGAAGGAGCAGAGGCTGTTTTGTCTAACGTGCGCTTCGTCCTATGCTGCGGGACAGGAAGAAGTGGCGAAAGTGATTTGTGATTCCGAGTAGGTTAAGCAATATTGCCTCCGGTCGCTGAAATCATTGGTAAGTTATTACAATACCTATGAAACAATAATGTGACTGACTGGCTGTCTTCAACGTTACTCGAATCGACGGCGAGCGGCCAGAGGGGCTTCAAGTATCTATACCTCACGCCAGAAGGGTACAGCAAGTTGGGTCCTCTCGGCTCTGTCAAGACGCAGCTGATCGACGACGAAGGAGAGTCCCGGTACAAGATCACTGACATCATTGGTGAGTTGTTTAAATCATAGTTTGACGATTTCCCTCCGAGTGCACCGCAAACGAGCGGTCGCAGTGAAGCATCGGTGAGGTGTCAAAAGAGTCTTTTTCTGGAGCGGGTTGTGTTGTTTAACGCGCGGCTCTCTGTCATCATCTCTACAAGGTTTTATTTAGTTTCACCTGTCCCGTTGTCTCTCTGTTAAATTCGACCAACTCCCAGTAGTTGGATTGACTTGAAATTTGGTATACTTATGTAAATTGCGTGACAATACAATAATCTAGTAGTGACATCCTGGTAGTCCGGCCAGGATCGTCTCCGCAGGACGGAACTCTTCAACGGTTAATGGCATCGACTTGAAATTTGGTATGACAATATAAGTACAGTAAACAAAAAGTACAGTCAGCAAAAAAAGCTTGTATTAAAAATGAAATTTTTACTAAATCCTAAATCGTGTGACACGAGTAGAGGTAAGTTTTTTTTCACATTCCATTCCAAGTCGAAGCAAGTCGTTTTAAAAAAAACTCTGAATGCAGTATTGCTAAGTAAAAACAAAATAAAGTCTCCTTCCAGCAAAATATCTTATCCACAATATGTATTTAAGGTACAGTCAACTACAAAAAGATCGATACGGCCAAAGTTAGAACAATATGTATAGGCGACTTTATTGAGCCAACATTAAGGTCGTGTATACATATTCTTGTAAATCGATATCTTTGTACTGTATTTTCCCTTCACACCGCTTAGTCTTGGGACGCCCCTGTATAACTGGATCCGATGATAATAACATTGTTGAACTAAAAGAAATTCTTTGCTCACCCGCGACCATAAGATAGTTAAGTTTATGCAAGATATGCGTGTTCATGCAGTTCCTCCACCCCCACACTGTAAGAACACACACAGATCACACACTACAAAGACCAGTTTCGAACTCGACCAGAGCTCGTCTTCAGAGCAACAAAACCGTACACCATGCTACCAGATGTTAGACTAAGAAACCACAACAACCGTTTTAATTTGTCACTGTAACTCCCCAAGTACCCACCTATATTTTTTCTCAAACAAAACTACCCACAAAATATTAATAAATTGTAATCGTCCTATAAAACTACCTTCGCAAAGTAGCGCCTGATTCAGTAAATTATTTAATAACATTGTTGTCAACAGGCAAAGAGGACGGTCTGGGCGTCGAGTGTCTGCGCGACGCGGGTCTGATCGCCGGCGAGACCGCGCAGGCGTACGAGGACGTCGTCACCATATCGATAGTGACGTGCCGCGCGATCGGCATCGGCGCTTACGTCGTCAGGTGAGACGGAAACAGACACAGCGCCATCTAGTAGCACAGAACAACTGGAACGTCCTGGGTCATCCTTCAAAGCGTACGAGGACGTCGTCACCATATCGATAGTGACGTGCCGCGCGATCGGCATCGGCGCTTACGTCGTCAGGTGAGACGGAAACAGACACAGCGCCATCTAGTAGCACAGAACAACTGGAACGTCCTGGGTCATCCTTCAAAGCGTACGAGGACGTTGTCACCATATCGATAGTGACGTGCCGCGCGATCGGCATCGGCGCTTACGTCGTCAGGTGAGACGGAAACAGACACAGCGCCATCTAGTAGCACAGAACAACTGCAACGTCCTGGGTCATCCTTCAAAGCGTACGAGGACGTCGTCACCATATCGATAGTGACGTGCCGCGCGATCGGCATCGGCGCTTACGTCGTCAGGTGAGACGGAAACAGACACAGCGCCATCTAGTAGCACAGAACAACTGGAACGTCCTGGGTCATCCTTCAAAGCGTACGAGGACGTCGTCACCATATCGATAGTGACGTGCCGCGCGATCGGCATCGGCGCTTACGTCGTCAGGTGAGACGGAAACAGACACAGCGCCATCTAGTAGCACAGAACAACTGGAACGTCCTGGGTCATCCTTCAAAGCGTACGAGGACGTCGTCACCATATCGATAGTGACGTGCCGCGCGATCGGCATCGGCGCTTACGTCGTCAGGTGAGACGGAAACAGACACAGCGCCATCTAGTAGCACAGAACAACTGGAACGTCCTGGGTCATCCTTCAAAGCGTACGAGGACGTCGTCACCATATCGATAGTGACGTGCCGCGCGATCGGCATCGGCGCTTACGTCGTCAGGTGAGACGGAAACAGACACAGCGCCATCTAGTAGCACAGAACAACTGCAACGTCCTGGGTCATCCTTCAAAGCGTACGAGGACGTCGTCACCATATCGATAGTGACGTGCCGCGCGATCGGCATCGGCGCTTACGTCGTCAGGTGAGACGGAAACAGACACAGCGCCATCTAGTAGCACAGAACAACTGGAACGTCCTGGGTCATCCTTCAAAGCGTACGAGGACGTCGTCACCATATCGATAGTGACGTGCCGCGCGATCGGCATCGGCGCTTACGTCGTCAGGTGAGACGGAAACAGACACAGCGCCATCTAGTAGCACAGAACAACTGCAACGTCCTGGGTCATCCTTCAAAGCGTACGAGGACGTCGTCACCATATCGATAGTGACGTGCCGCGCGATCGGCATCGGCGCTTACGTCGTCAGGTGAGACGGAAACAGACACAGCGCCATCTAGTAGCACAGAACAACTGCAACGTCCTGGGTCATCCTTCAAAGCGTACGAGGACGTCGTCACCATATCGATAGTGACGTGCCGCGCGATCGGCATCGGCGCTTACGTCGTCAGGTGAGACGGAAACAGACACAGCGCCATCTAGTAGCACAGAACAACTGCAACGTCCTGGGTCATCCTTCAAAGCGTACGAGGACGTCGTCACCATATCGATAGTGACGTGCCGCGCGATCGGCATCGGCGCTTACGTCGTCAGGTGAGACGGAAACAGACACAGCGCCATCTAGTAGCACAGAACAACTGGAACGTCCTGGGTCATCCTTCAAAGCGTACGAGGACGTCGTCACCATATCGATAGTGACGTGCCGCGCGATCGGCATCGGCGCTTACGTCGTCAGGTGAGACGGAAACAGACACAGCGCCATCTAGTAGCACAGAACAACTGGAACGTCCTGGGTCATCCTTCAAAGCGTACGAGGACGTCGTCACCATATCGATAGTGACGTGCCGCGCGATCGGCATCGGCGCTTACGTCGTCAGGTGAGACGGAAACAGACACAGCGCCATCTAGTAGCACAGAACAACTGGAACGTCCTGGGTCATCCTTCAAAGCGTACGAGGACGTTGTCACCATATCGATAGTGACGTGCCGCGCGATCGGCATCGGCGCTTACGTCGTCAGGTGAGACGGAAACAGACACAGCGCCATCTAGTAGCACAGAACAACTGCAACGTCCTGGGTCATCCTTCAAAGCGTACGAGGACGTCGTCACCATATCGATAGTGACGTGCCGCGCGATCGGCATCGGCGCTTACGTCGTCAGGTGAGACGGAAACAGACACAGCGCCATCTAGTAGCACAGAACAACTGGAACGTCCTGGGTCATCCTTCAAAGCGTACGAGGACGTCGTCACCATATCGATAGTGACGTGCCGCGCGATCGGCATCGGCGCTTACGTCGTCAGGTGAGACGGAAACAGACACAGCGCCATCTAGTAGCACAGAACAACTGGAACGTCCTGGGTCATCCTTCAAAGCGTACGAGGACGTCGTCACCATATCGATAGTGACGTGCCGCGCGATCGGCATCGGCGCTTACGTCGTCAGGTGAGACGGAAACAGACACAGCGCCATCTAGTAGCACAGAACAACTGGAACGTCCTGGGTCATCCTTCAAAGCGTACGAGGACGTCGTCACCATATCGATAGTGACGTGCCGCGCGATCGGCATCGGCGCTTACGTCGTCAGGTGAGACGGAAACAGACACAGCGCCATCTAGTAGCACAGAACAACTGCAACGTCCTGGGTCATCCTTCAAAGCGTACGAGGACGTCGTCACCATATCGATAGTGACGTGCCGCGCGATCGGCATCGGCGCTTACGTCGTCAGGTGAGACGGAAACAGACACAGCGCCATCTAGTAGCACAGAACAACTGGAACGTCCTGGGTCATCCTTCAAAGCGTACGAGGACGTCGTCACCATATCGATAGTGACGTGCCGCGCGATCGGCATCGGCGCTTACGTCGTCAGGTGAGACGGAAACAGACACAGCGCCATCTAGTAGCACAGAACAACTGGAACGTCCTGGGTCATCCTTCAAAGCGTACGAGGACGTCGTCACCATATCGATAGTGACGTGCCGCGCGATCGGCATCGGCGCTTACGTCGTCAGGTGAGACGGAAACAGACACAGCGCCATCTAGTAGCACAGAACAACTGGAACGTCCTGGGTCATCCTTCAAAGCGTACGAGGACGTCGTCACCATATCGATAGTGACGTGCCGCGCGATCGGCATCGGCGCTTACGTCGTCAGGTGAGACGGAAACAGACACAGCGCCATCTAGTAGCACAGAACAACTGCAACGTCCTGGGTCATCCTTCAAAGCGTACGAGGACGTCGTCACCATATCGATAGTGACGTGCCGCGCGATCGGCATCGGCGCTTACGTCGTCAGGTGAGACGGAAACAGACACAGCGCCATCTAGTAGCACAGAACAACTGGAACGTCCTGGGTCATCCTTCAAAGCGTACGAGGACGTCGTCACCATATCGATAGTGACGTGCCGCGCGATCGGCATCGGCGCTTACGTCGTCAGGTGAGACGGAAACAGACACAGCGCCATCTAGTAGCACAGAACAACTGAAACGTCCTGGGTCATCCTTCAAAGCGTACGAGGACGTCGTCACCATATCGATAGTGACGTGCCGCGCGATCGGCATCGGCGCTTACGTCGTCAGGTGAGACGGAAACAGACACAGCGCCATCTAGTAGCACAGAACAACTGCAACGTCCTGGGTCATCCTTCAAAGCGTACGAGGACGTCGTCACCATATCGATAGTGACGTGCCGCGCGATCGGCATCGGCGCTTACGTCGTCAGGTGAGACGGAAACAGACACAGCGCCATCTAGTAGCACAGAACAACTGGAACGTCCTGGGTCATCCTTCAAAGCGTACGAGGACGTCGTCACCATATCGATAGTGACGTGCCGCGCGATCGGCATCGGCGCTTACGTCGTCAGGTGAGACGGAAACAGACACAGCGCCATCTAGTAGCACAGAACAACTGCAACGTCCTGGGTCATCCTTCAAAGCGTACGAGGACGTCGTCACCATATCGATAGTGACGTGCCGCGCGATCGGCATCGGCGCTTACGTCGTCAGGTGAGACGGAAACAGACACAGCGCCATCTAGTAGCACAGAACAACTGCAACGTCCTGGGTCATCCTTCAAAGCGTACGAGGACGTCGTCACCATATCGATAGTGACGTGCCGCGCGATCGGCATCGGCGCTTACGTCGTCAGGTGAGACGGAAACAGACACAGCGCCATCTAGTAGCACAGAACAACTGGAACGTCCTGGGTCATCCTTCAAAGCGTACGAGGACGTCGTCACCATATCGATAGTGACGTGCCGCGCGATCGGCATCGGCGCTTACGTCGTCAGGTGAGACGGAAACAGACACAGCGCCATCTAGTAGCACAGAACAACTGGAACGTCCTGGGTCATCCTTCAAAGCGTACGAGGACGTCGTCACCATATCGATAGTGACGTGCCGCGCGATCGGCATCGGCGCTTACGTCGTCAGGTGAGACGGAAACAGACACAGCGCCATCTAGTAGCACAGAACAACTGCAACGTCCTGGGTCATCCTTCAAAGCGTACGAGGACGTCGTCACCATATCGATAGTGACGTGCCGCGCGATCGGCATCGGCGCTTACGTCGTCAGGTGAGACGGAAACAGACACAGCGCCATCTAGTAGCACAGAACAACTGGAACGTCCTGGGTCATCCTTCAAAGCGTACGAGGACGTCGTCACCATATCGATAGTGACGTGCCGCGCGATCGGCATCGGCGCTTACGTCGTCAGGTGAGACGGAAACAGACACAGCGCCATCTAGTAGCACAGAACAACTGGAACGTCCTGGGTCATCCTTCAAAGCGTACGAGGACGTCGTCACCATATCGATAGTGACGTGCCGCGCGATCGGCATCGGCGCTTACGTCGTCAGGTGAGACGGAAACAGACTGCAGCATCTAGTTTTCGCCTGAGTCAGACATCATCATCCCAGCCAACATACGTCCCACTGCTGGGCACAGGCCTCCTCTCAGAACAAGAGGGCTTGCGGACAGCGGGACATGCGGAAGCTCAACTCCCCTCACCCATTTTAACTACAGTCAGCAGTGTTTCCGGACAACTATGATCGGGGCTTTCAAGAAAAGGGCTTATACTTTCTTAACCTTTTCGCCGCCACGTCAAATACAAAAGACATCACCCATACGCCAGGCTTTTATGTTGCAATGCCTAAAATTGAACCTTAACATAATTGAGCGATGGTTGCTTTTGCATTGAAGTAATGGATCTATATATAGGTCGTCGGCGTGGAACCTGCCGGTGTGTATATATGATGTGAGTCGTTGGCGTCGAAAAGGTTAAAAGGACGGCAACTAAATCGGTTTTTGGTTATAAGGGTCACTTAACTTTTTAGTGTATGGTATTCTGTCCCGTAACTCGGGAAACATCACTGACACACTTTGGTAGAAAAATGTTTGCAATGTATATTATTTATTAGCATGCTTAGGAAATGAGCCATGAAGGAATTGCGTTAAAACTGTCACAATTCCTAACTTTTAGTGGATTTCTACCCCATAAAATCATATTTTTTAATCCCCGACGCAAAAAGTGGGGTGTTATAAGTTTGACCGCTATGTGTGTCTGTCTGTGGCCTCGTAGCTCTTAAACGGGTGGACCGATATGAATGCGGTTTTTTTATTTGAAAGCACGTTTTCTAGCAATGGTTCTTAGACAGCCGTGTGGTGTTGGGTTAGAATTACACCTCTCCATTTCTTCCGTGGATGTCGTAAGAGGCGACTAAGGATATAGGTTTAGGTATACCGTAGGCGACAGGCTAGCAACTTGTCACTATTGTACCGTTTTTGTCAAACTTAAAACCTAAAATTGCTAAAAGTGGCTCCGAAGCGGTAACGTTTCGTGTGCTCTGCCTACCCCATTTGGGAATACAGGCGTGATGTTTGTTGTTGTTTGTTCTTAGACATATTTCATCAAAATCGGTTCAGCCGTTTTCGAGATATTGAACTTTTAATGAGTAACGCTCAGGATACGTTACCATGGCAACATACTCTAAATAGTTGATTGACCCTTTAGCATTTATATTGTTTGTCTTAGACTCGGCCATCGCGTCATACAAGTGGAAAACTCGTACATAATCCTGACGGGCTACGCCGCGCTGAACAAAGTGCTCGGTCGGCCTGTGTACGCCAGCAACAACCAGCTGGGCGGCGTACAGATCATGCACAACAACGGAGTGGCCAGCGCCGTCGCCGCCACTGACTTGGACGCCGTCGGCGCTGCGCTGCGCTGGCTGGCTTACATGCCCAAGGTGGGTGCTGCCACTCTACTGACAACCCTATTGACGACCCTGGTGACAACCCTACTGACGACCCTAGTGACAACCCTAGAGACAAGTCTAATGAACTCTAGTGACAGCCCTAGTGACAACCCTGGTGAAATAGGTATAAGTGACAGGTCTAGTGTCAACCTTAGATGTAGGCGACTACTTTAGATGCGGTAGATACAGACAATCCTAGTAACAGAACTAAACACAGATAACAAACGTATACATATTCAAATATTCAAACTTGGTGTCGACCCTAGTGACAAGTTGTCACTGACAACCCTGGTGACAATCCTAGTGACGACACTAGTGACAACCCTGGTGACAATCCTAGTGACGACTCTAGAATTTAGTTTTTACTTCAAACCGGCACCCTCATCCACCTCCACATAATGTGATCAAAACAAAGGGCTCTTTTAAATGTCACTTTATACTACCAGCGCTATAGGAAAGACCATCATTGCCAAGAATAATGCGTCGCAAGAAACTTACTACCCACCTTTTCCAGGACAAAAACTCAATGGTGCCCATAATGCGCGTCTCGGACCCCATTGACCGGCCGGTGGAGTGGAAGCCGCCGCGCTCCGCCCACGACCCCCGTCTCATGCTGACCGGCGACGGAGCCCGAGGGGGTTTCTTCGATGCCGGCACCTTCGATGAGGTCATGCGGCCGTGGGCGCAGACTGTTATTGCTGGTGAGTGGTCTTTAATAGTGGAGGAGGCGGTAGACATTTGAGGACCTAAGATAACTGCAAGTGTCAACATTATACACTGGAGGTGTCAACCTCAGACACTGGTGGTGTCAACCTCAGACACTGGTGGTGTCAACCTCAGACACTGGTGGTGTCAATTACAGTCACTGAAAATGTCAACTTTAGATACAGGTGGTGTCAACCTTAGACACTGTAAGACACTGAAAGTGTTAACTTTAGACACTGCAGGTATCAACTTCAGACACTGGTCATACTTTAGACACTGCATGAAACGTGTCAAGTTAAACTCGATTTAAAATGACAGTTATTCGGGTTTATTTCACTATATTATTATGAGACTGTGGCACATCTATCTATCTAATAGCATTAAACGAGCAATTCTTGTATACCGTTTAACACGGGCAAATAATTAAAACATAGTACTCGTCAAACTGAACAACATTAGTTCAGCGACTTTTAAAATATTTTTTATTTTTATTTTTATTACACTTTTAAGTTTATTCGAAGAAGCAATGTTAGGCACTTGTTCCACCAGCGACGATGAGCGAGAAGCGAGTAGAGCGAGTAACTAGAAACAAGTGGGCGAGCAGCGACAAGCGAGTGTAGTTTTGTCGCTCGGCTGTAAGCGAGTCGACTCGCTCGTGCGGGGCGGCCGCCAAGCTGACATCGCTGAGCAAGTATCTATAGCTCAGCGAGTTTTATAGCTCTTGTCGCTGCGATAAAAGATGTAAGAGCGAGTTCTCGCCGACAGTGTGAACAGCCAGCGATCAACTATTAATATATGTGTATCTTTTACTCACACAGGATCTTATATCTTTTGTTTGTTTCTTGAGCGAGAAAATAGTCGATAGCCAATCGTTTCCTCGCTGGCGGTGAGACAAGTGCCTAAAGCAAAGTGTTTGATATTTGTAGCGTGACAGGCGACATCAGTTGGGTTCTAGGATGGCGTACATTGAATTTACGATTATGTTTGTTAGAAAAAAAAAAAAGTTAAGTTTTGATTTTAATTAGTGGGATCATGATGTTCCAATTACCGGTGATCTATAGAGCCTCTGTTTTAAACATTATCCCCGGCTCTGGGCCACACACTGTATATATTTTAGGGATCTCGGAAACGGCTCCAACTATTTCGATGAAATTTGTTATGTATGAAGGAATTTTCGGGGATCAAAAATCGATTAAGCGTGGTCTTATCTCTAGGAAAACGCTTAGTATCGTACTTGGTATAGTATATCTTGGTACTATTTTTAAAGTTGCATGCACTCAGCTTACATACCACCTCATCATCATCCCAGCCTATATACGTCCCACTGCTGGGCACAGGCCTCCTCTCAGAACAAGAGGGCTTGGGCCATAGTTCCCACGCGGGCCCAGTGCGGATTGGGAACTTCACACGCACCATTGAATTGCTTCGCAGGTTTGTGCAGGTTTCCTCACGATGTTTTCCTTCACCGTAGCTCGTGGTAAATTTCAAATGTAATTCCGCACATGAATTTCGAAAAACTCAGAGGTGCGAGCCGGGGTTTGAACCCACGACCCTCTGCTTGAGAGGCGATAGGTCAAACCATTAGGCCACCACCACATATCACCACATACCACCTAACATGGCCTAACTATTACAACTTCACCCTTAACGTTCATCTGTCTGTCGCCAGGCCGCGCCCGGCTGGGCCGTATACCGGTGGGCGTGGTGGCGGTAGAGACCAGGACAGTGGAGCTGACGCTGCCGGCTGATCCCGCCAATCTGGACTCCGAGTCGAAGACTTTACAGCAAGCTGGACAGGTAAGATGATTTATACTTTTTAGTTCTACGCCTGTGCCAGTGACATGTATTTGTGACTGCTGTGGAATATGCGCTATGCCTAGCGTGAGAGCTTAGTGGATCGCTTTCGGCTCCGGCAACGTTCCGCTAAGCCCTTACGCTATAGCCTTATTTCTTTTTTTTTAATGGCTTTCAATCTTGCCGTTTTAACCTTACCTGTAGCCTTTAAGCGGTACGAGTTATTTTGACACGACATGCGTGTCACTGGCACCAAACGTTATTAAGTCTGTGACACGTATATGGCACTTGTCCCACCGCCGACGATGAGCGAGAAGCGAGCAGAGCGAGTAACTAGAAACGAGTGGGCGAGCAGTGAAAAGCGAGTGTTCGAGCACGACGGGCGATTACTCGCTCCACTCGCTCGAGCCGGGCGGCCGCCAAGCTAACAGCGCTGAGCGAGTATTGCTGAGCTAGTTTTATAGCTCAGCGAGTCTAAGCTCTTGTCGCTGCGACAAATGATGTAAGAGCGAGTTCTCGCCGGCAGTGTGAACCGCCAGCGATCAACTATTAATATATGTGTCTCTTTTACTCACACAGGATCTTATATCTTTTGTTCGTTTCTTGAGCGAGAAAATAGTCGATAGCCAATCGTTTCCTCGCCGGCGGTGAGACAACTGCCTATGTGTCACTGGCATAGAAGCCACTGCTGTGGGATATGCGTAGGCGTAGCATACGAGCTTAGTGGATCGTTGCCGGCGCCGAACGCGTTAAGTTTAAGGGAACGTTCAACAGGTCAAATGAAGTTAAGACCACCATCACCACTCATGGATGGATTTTATTTGACAGATAAATGTGATGTCGTCTCCGTCTATTCGGACAAAACAAACAGAGACGGCATCACAGATATCTCATCATCATCATCCCAGCCTATATACGTCCCACTGCTGGGCACAGGCCTCCTCTCAGAACAAGAGGGCTTGGGCCATAGTTCCCACGCGGGCCCAGTGCGGATTGGGAACTTCACACACACCATTGAATTGCTTCGCAGGTTTGTGCAGGTTTCCTCACGATGTTTTCCTTCGCAAAGCTCGTGGTAAATTTCAAATGTAATTCCGCACATGAATTTCGAAAAATTCAGAGGTGCGAGCCGGGGTTTGAACCCACGACCCTCTGCTTGAGAGGCGATAGGTCAAACCACTAGGCCACCACGGCTTCACAGATATCTGTCACATAAAATTAATCAATGGATGGTAAAACAGGGGCTGAGCACTAGTTGCCTAACTCTTACTGTTTAAAAAATAACCAAGAGTGACCGTAAAGACCGTTCAACAATGACCGTCAAGCTATTATATGCATGAAAAAAAGGTTCTATAATTTCGAAAAAGTAAATTATCAAGTAGTTTACAGGAATGAACCGTCTGCCGAAGTTAAGAGGCGACCTACGCAACTCACTGCTATTTTTAAACAGACGTGGTATAAAATTGGTGTACTTCGTGGCAATAAAAAAAATATTACGATAATCTTGATCGTATTCCTGAGTTAGTCGTTGCTTTCAAAACACGATTAAACTAATTTGGCTCGATAGATTTTATTGCCAAAGTGAGCTCTTACTTTGATTTAGAAACCAAAAATACTCCGTTATTTATAAAGACACTATAATCAAATTACTAAGTCTGATTTACAAACAAAACGTAATAATAATATCTGTCGTGTTATTTCTTAAATCTAAATCGTAATTTCTTTGCATTTATTTTATTTCCAAATTTTTGATGAGCAAAGACTTACGCCACGCCGACGACATATTGCTTCTCTGTCACTTCAACGCAGAGAAACAGTGAGCGCTTAGGTGCTCTGCCTGATTGACCTGCGTCGCTTTTCTCCACAAAATTCATTTACGAAAAAAAACTTTTACATTTACACTTCTTTCATAACACTCAATCTATGAGTAAGGAAATTATTATTAAATTACGTTATCACTGTATTTTGGGTATTTAAGGTGTTTTAGGATAGTCAACACCGAGAAATAAATTAAATAACGCACAAAAAAAACAAGAAGCCCTCATACTCGTACAATGACAGACAACATGTCAGAAGATGTCAGAAGTTGTAAAGTAAGTGTGTTGTTTATTACAAGAATTAGGTAAGTACAGAAAAATTGGTTAGTAGTCTAAATAGTTTTATTGGCTCCATATTTTGTCTATTACTTATAAACTGATAACTACCATAGTAGGAATATAGGACATGTGTTCAAACTTAATACGTGTCTGATACGAGTATATAGCCTACCCAACGAAGACCAAAAACTGCCTCTCCGGGAAATCTCGCGTATAAGTCAATTTTGGCATAGTTGTAGGGGATGGTGTTTAAGACCACATACTAAAAGTAGGTACTGATGGGTGGGGTAGAGCTAACGGGTGGGGAGGAGTTTGTGTAAAAGTCCCATTTAGTTTTTCGTAAATAACTCGTAAACCACAGCAAAAAATGTTCTAAAACATAAGTAATCAAAATACAAAAAAAATCTAAACATTTTTTTTAAGTATGGCGATGGATGGATGTTTGTTACTCTTTCACGTAGAAACTACTGAACGGATTTGCATGAAATTTGCCATACAGGTAATAAATACCCTGGATTAACATGTTCTACAGTAAAAAAACGCACTGAGGTCTCTGAACCAGATGATGATACATCTACACTACACAAGCACTATTTTAGTACAGTAAGTACCTACATTATTTTGAGACACCCACTAAATAACATGACTTATATAAAACAAATATTTACTTTATTAATCGTTGGGCAAAGTAACTTATTGATTGAATTTTATAACGGGCAAAGTTATTTAGACAACATTGCCCGCATGCGTTATAATAGTAGAAAAAGTTCTCACTGTAGGTTCAAATACTGCACTTTGTGCTTTTTGTATTAGTGTTATTAAAATATCCTTCTTTCTTTCTTTATACGTAATTTCTCCACTCTTGGAACTCCAGTTTTATAAATCTAAAGTACAATTAAAATAGTAAATAATTTATTAATTCAGACAAAGTGATTGCATTTAGTCGTTAGGTAACAGTTCATAGTTTGGTTTTTCTAGTAAGCCGTCCCTTTTATCAAATGGGCACAGTTTTTTCTGCGAGTACTCGTATCTCCAAGAATATTTATGTTGAGTATGAATATCCTACTTGTGTCAGTTCTTGACTTTTGTTTTTTTAATGTATTTATTATCAGTATGTAATCAAGCGATTTGTTTCAAATTTTAAAGTTGTTCTTTATATAGATTTACATCGCCACTCAAAAATCATATAAATTTAAAAAAAAGACCAAATAAAAAGACACATTTATTTTATTTGGTTTTGAAGTAGTGACACCTCTAACTTTTTTTCTAAGAATTAACCATACATTGACCTACTACTTGCCGAAATATCAAAGTTTTGTAGGTGGTACTTCCTATTAAAAATAAGGGACATCCGTGGCCTAGTTCTGTATTCAATCGGTGTTTTTAGTGTCATATACAAACTGTTGTTGTTAAAATTTGTTATTGGTTATTAGCGTTTAACTCATAAATATGATAAAATTATTAGAAAACTCAAACATAATATAGAGGTGTTTGTATACATACGACATTGATAGAACACTGATTGAATACAAATTGCTGATTTTTGACAGGACCCCCTGTCCCCTGTTTGGAGTAACGCCTGGAAAATTTTGATATTTAGGCAAGCAGGCGAGAAAAAATCTAGAAGTTGACACCTCTGTCATGCTGAGAACGCTGGTCTCTTTTTCTGGTTTTTCTGTGCATCTATATTTCAGTTTGTATTTTCCTACCGACTATGGCCTTGTTGTAACAGGATCATAGCGGGTAATATTTGGAATTGGAACTAATATTGACACAAAAGTACATTGTGCATTAAGGGCTGTAAAAAGAGGATTATTAACGAGAGTCTATTAGAAGCCTGAGCTTAACTGACTTCAGAAAAAAGGAGGAGGTTATCAATTCGGTTGTATTTTTTATGTTGGTTCTGAATTTTGGGCAAAAAACCGTCAACTTTGCCTTAGGGCCATTTTCTTATAAAATCGATTGTCACGAATGAGTATTTTTTGTTCAATAAAGGGTTTATAACTCTCTATTGTACATAAAACATATAAAAATAACAGTTATCAGAGCAAAGTACAATGTTTATTTTGTGTTTATTAAAATTTAAGTTTGTAAACGTAAGTGCTTTATAAAATTATAAACGTGGGTAATTTTACCCAAAATAATGTCCACTTGTGATTGAAAAAATTGCCCGCCAGGCAATGTTATGTCCTTTGAATGTTTTATCCGACTGTACGAAGCAAATGAGGTTTTTGGTTTTCAAATAAAAAATCGATACCTATCTGCAAATGGATCCATATTTTAGTGTATACCTACCTAAATGAGTATAGGTATTATAAGTTATCTTCAGTTTTGTCTACATTTTGAGAAATATATCTTGCTTAATTTTTAATATTTTGATATAGGTATTTCTCTAGCAAGAAATTACTAATACACTTTTAGAAATGTAGGTGTATTTCATAGGCCATAGTTAAATTAAAGTGTACCTAAGAAAATAAAAGTTAGGTCAACTTTAGTATTGTGTCACCCGAAAGACGTCCACTGCTGGACATAATAGGCCTCTCCCAAGGCTCTCCACTCAGACCGGAGTACAATAAAGAGTCATTGTATTGTATTGGAATGCAGCTTTGAAAATACTCATAATAACCGAATTTTCACATTTTTCGTAATTTTGGCGATTTTCAAGTTAATAAAAACGAATTACCTAAGTACCTAAGTGCATAAAATTGAATCAGTTTGAACGTGGGAAATTGTAACGTCATAGCCTTGTCATAGCAGTCAGTCTATGACGTATTCAATACAAACTCCATAACAAACGATCGTTTTGACATTTATGAAAAACTTTAGCGGTACCGTATTTCGCCGCGCTGCGCGCGAAAACGCGTCGCTGTCAGATAACGCCTACGAACAAATCGCGGTTGCACGCGATCTATCTCAGAGGGGTCGCGGGGGTGAGGTACAAAACCGCTCGCGCCGTTTGGCGTGGGTGGACTCTTAACGGAAATCAGAATAAACACGGTGTTTTATCCTTGTGCAGGTTTGGTTCCCTGACTCTGCGTACAAGACGTCACAAGCCATCAACGACTTCTCCCGCGAGGGTCTGCCCATCATTATCTTCGCCAACTGGAGAGGGTTCAGCGGCGGTCAGAAGGGTGAGTGTTGACAACACCAGAAAAAGTATACAGTAAGGAGTATAAGTTATAAGACTATTTCATAAAAAGTTCAATTTTTCAATTGTCCACTTATTTAAAAAAAAATCCTGACTCCATTTCACCACAAGAAGAAGTAATATTGTTTTTAAATATATACAAAACCTTGTGGTAAGTGATAAAAAGTCAGATAATCTTTGTTGTTGGATCCAATAGAAAGTTTTGATGTAGTTACAAAATTACGATTTTTTTTCTCACAAGATGTCGTGAAGTTTTCCTGACGTCAAGAAATTTTGGATGTTTTATGTAGTTTATGTTTTATGATCTCGTCCTTAGGGTTAATCATTTCTTAAGCTGCTTAAGTGACTAAGTAAGAAACACAAGCTGAGATATGAGGTGCATAGGGAAATTCGTGTCGGTACCGTTGACCATCAGTGGTGTAGCGGTATAGCACGCGGTACGGATTACCGAGGACCTGGGTTCGATTCCCAGTGATAGTCTAATGTGCTGTAATGATGTATGAAATCTCAGTAGCCGAGTTTCATAATAGGGTGTCTTAAGGCCTAACTACGTACAGTTGCATTCAATATTTGATCTATATCCATATATTAAATCCTCTATCATGTGTTCAAGAACCATTGAGAATGACCTGCATTAACGAGAACTAGGTAGGTATGTCTGCCCCACGAGCTGCGCCCCCCGTGCTGTAATGATGTATGAAATCTCAGTACGACATTGGATTCTATTATTTCATACATCATTACAGTTCTGGGCGCCGCGCACGAGCAGCAGCAGGTCGTCGCGCGCGCAGCTCGTGGGGCAGACATACCTACCTAGTTCTCGTTAATGCAGGTCATTCTCAATGGTTCTTGAACACATGATAGAGGATTTAATAAAACTGTTTTGCATTGCAACAAAACAGTTATTATGTGTGTGAAAAAAACACAGCATTTATTGAAGAAGCGTCTATAATTTTTTATCAAAAACCATGTTAAAGAGTAAAAACGCCTTTACCTTTGTATGAAGTTACCGTTTCCTCTTGCTTGTCCTACTCACACGCAGCAGAGCGCGCTGTAAAAACGCTCCCAAAAAGGCGCGCAACTGTCATCTGTCACTCATAAGTCTTCATGATCACCAGCAAGCACCTTGCTGCAATGCTGTGTGTTTTTTTCACACACATAATAACTGTTTTGTTGCAATGCAAAACAGTTTTATTATATGTGTTTTCAAAACACACAGCATTTATTGAAGACCTGTTTGATATCTGCTGGTGAAAGAGTATTATACGCTATGTGAAATATCAAAAATAAAAATCTATTAATCAATGAACATAACCATTTATAGAATCAAAAAATTGCAACAAGATGTCTAACAAACTGCAGTCTCCAAATTATCTGCAGGACATAACTCTTAAAATTAAGAAACAAAAAACAATTAGGGCCCTGGCCATAATTAACATAAAAAAAATATAATTAATCAGAGTACTGAGTACTCAATCTATGAGATCAATCATCACAATAGGAATCTAAAGTAAAATTTTCTTCATGAAAATTTACATTATATGTCTGAGAAATTATCTCTTAGCTGATCACCATTATTACTATTATCCTCATTTCTTTCTATACTACGACAATAATGATTGCGAAATGTTTGAGCACTTTTCCAATTTGCTCGCTTTAAAATGTCCTCCAAAGGCCTATTTTCTATAAAGCTTCTAGATGCCACAGCGGACCGTACACTTCCTGGAGGTGCATCTAGGCCTATTTCTTTGAATATACTTCTAATCCATCCACCTATTATAGTGCGGGTAGCGGGCTTAACTGCTCCATTAATTGATATAAACAGATTGGTTAATTTATTATCTACAGATCGTCTCTCTCTTGTGCTCTCAATTAATTTAAGAACATGTCGAACTGGGCAAAGCTTTTCGTCTGGGTGCTTCTTTAGTAACCAACCTGATTGTCTGCTCTTTCCACTATCTGTCTTGGAACCAAATCTTGGCCACAGCTCCAGCTCATTGTCCCTGTTTTCGAAAAAACTGTCTTCAGCAATATCTAAAAGTGTTAGGTCGTGAACTCTTCGACCAGAAGCTAACAGTAAAACTATTGCTGTTCTTCTTGATACATCAAAAAGTCTATCTGTGCTTGGTGTATCTCTAAGCCAATCAAAAAGTAACTTTGTATCCCATATTCCAACTTTCTTTTCTTGAGGTCTGGTTAAAGAAATTGCCTTAATTATCTGACGAACAAAAAAGTTTTTGCTTATTTCTTCTGGACCTGTGGCAGAGTAAGTAGCTATTGCAGATTTATGTACAAGCATTGTACGATATGCAAGCTTCTTCTCAAGAAACAAGCTAGCTAAATATCTTGCAACGTCATTCCCCAGGGGTGCTCTAGCATTAATACCATTTAAATTGCACCAAGAAAGCCATCGTTTAATAGGAACATTATAAGTGGATAGTGTAGAATTTCTCCAGCTCTTCTTAAGAAGTTCCTTTTCTTTTAAGGACCAGTGAGCGACCTGGCTGGCCCACCCCCAATCTTCCATGCCTGAAGTACTATCCTCTCTACCTGGGGAGGGGCTCTGCCCGTTGTCAGATCTATAAGATTGTTGTGCAAATTGTGAATTGGGTACGGTTCTGCTAGTGCCCGAGCACGCAGATCCGCCAGCCAAAAGCACTGCATCCAGTGCGGTGCTATTACTATGTAAGTTCCCACGGCCATATTGAGATGTCTTAGTACCCGAGGTATTAGGTTGGGCGGCGGAAATACCCAAGCCAATTTGAACGTCCATGGCCGACTGAATGCGTCGCAAAAAATTGCCGACCCATCTCTGGAGTCCCATGTTACATAGCGGTCTACGACCGCGGACTCGCTGGAAGCGAACAAGTCGACTTCGGGAACGCCCCAAATTCTGAACACGGCCTCCGAGGCCGGGGGCAACAAGTGCCATTCCGGCACTGGTCGATTCCTTGATAGGCGGTCGGCTATGCCGTTGTATCTGCCCGGGAGATACGCCGCCGAGATCGTGACGTTCAACTGTGACGTCAGCTCTAGAAGCTTCGTCGTCAACTCGAGTAGGGCCAGGGAACGCGTGCCCCTCTCGCTTCTTATGTAAACCACGAGGGTCCTGATGTCTGACTGAACTAAAATATGTGCATTGCCTAGCATCTGTTGGTGTCGACTTATCGCGCCGTAGACGGCGTATAACTCCTTGAGGTTTGAGTGCCACGACCTCTGGTTTCTTGACCATCTCCCCGTCAGGTAAGTCTCGTTGAGGTGAGCACCCCAGCCGGTATCTGCTGCATCTGTTGTTAAAAAATGAGTTACTTCCTTTCGGTGCATCGCCACTGAGCTGTTGTCTATGGCCCTCTGCCACCAGTGTAACTCCATCTGAACTGAGCGGGGTAGAGGTTTCCTCTCTCTTGGTCTGCAATTCATTAGGTTCTTTAGGAATCTCTGGGTTTGACGGCAGTGTAGCCGCCCTTGGGGTGTTGTTAGGCTGGCAAAGTTTAGCAGACCCAAAATGCATTGAGTTTCTCTGAGGGAAGACCGAGCTCTGGTCATAATTTTGCCTATGGACTCCTTTACCTTTTGCACCTTTGATATGGGCAAGGCCATGGTTACTTGCTGTGTGTTCCACGACAGTCCCAGGTATTCCAGCTGTTGTGTGGGTGTGAGAACTGATTTTTGGTAGTTTACCTGCCAGCCTAGATTTTCTAGGGTGCTTAGAGTCTCCATGACTTGTTCGGCCAGCTTGTCTTTGTCCTGGTTTGCAAGGATATAGTCGTCTAGATACACAAGAAGTCTTATACCCCTCTTTCGTAGAAACTCTGCAATCCAATTTGACACTGCTGCAAAAGTCCGGGGGGCTGAAGACAGGCCAAATGGTAGTGCAGTTAGTTGTAGCACTTCTTGGTTGTAGTAGACTCTCAAAAATCGACGATGAGTCTCTGCGATTGGTAAGTGAAAATATGCCTGGTGCAGATCTATTTTTGTCATCCAGTCGTTCATTTGTAGGAAATCTGCTACATCCAACTGAGAAACTAACTGGAAATGCTTGGTGGCTACATACTGGTTTAGGCCCCTTAGGTCGAATATGGGCCTCATGCTTCCATCCGCCTTCTTTATCAAAAACATCTTTGAAAGGAAGCTGGAATTCAAAACTGGTGGCACCTCTAGCACTGCCTTCTCCTTCAAGTCCTTGATGATTGCAGACATCTCTGGGGAGGTTCTTGTTGTAAATCTGTTTAGCATATTTTGTGTTAGATGTTGGAGAGGTGGCTTCTTCTTGAAAGGTATCCGTCCTCTGGTTACAATATTTATAATGAATTGATTTGCGCCCAGCTCTCTCCATACTTGTGCATGCTGCTTTAAACAACCCCCCCCGGAATGTCTGCCTTTGAATGTAGTCACTTCTGCTTATCTTGATTGGTGAAGTTCTTCTTGCCAGTGTAGTTGCCTTTGTTGCGAAAGTTATTTCGCTTCTGAAAGGTCTGTGAACCTCCTTGCTTGGCTTTATTGTCCTGTCCGGGATTTCTATTCTCTTGTCCATTATTTCTATTTCTCCTGTCTTGTTTATAAGTTGATGAGCGATCACGACTCTGTCCCTTTTCCTTTATATAGGAAGGTCTGTTAAGCCAAGTGTGAAAACCTCCTAGCGACTGTATTAGAGGCTGTAAGGCATCCCTGCTAAACAAGTACTCCGCGCTTGGTGGAATCTCACGCAATGAAGTTTTAAGGTTGATATTATTTACTTCCTTCAAAATCCTTTCTCTTCTTATTTCGATGCATTCACCTCGTCTACCACAAATTACTTGCATCTTCCTTTCTGAACATTTGTGTAAAGGGGAACCAGGTCCTAAGAGAGAAGTTGCTTTCTCAAGTAAAGATGCTGGGTTTAATTCACTGGGGTTCCTTGCCGCCCAATTGATGAGCTCCTGCAGCCCCCCCTCTCAATAGTTCCTCATGCTCCAACTCAGCATTTGTTAGTCCGGCTAACATGTTCTCTGCAGAAGCTAAAAAATCTTTGGTAGCTTTGAAGTGAGTAAATTCCTCATTTACCTTTAAGGCTACAAAACCTGGAGTCGCTGAAAAACCCTGTAAAATCGACTTATATTTCAAGCCTTTCCAGGCTTGTGTGTTAAAATGCTGGAGCTTGGTAACCTTCCGAAGGCGCTCCTCATTAGCAGGTGGTACCACCTTCTTGTCGTCAGAGTCCGTCTGTAACTCACCCAATGTAAAGGTACCTGTACCTGCACTGCAGGGGTTTACTAGGTACTGACAAGCCGCTGACGTACTAGGCTGCTCAACTCTATTATTAGAGGTAGGTGGGTTGCCCTGATTGTTCTGAGAGAAGGCCGTCAAATATTGCGGCAACTGTGTAAGATACCCAGATATGAAATTGACCTGATTGACCAAGGAATCAACTCGTGGATCCACAGGTACATAACCTCGATCGCATCTACGACGCTTATTAGGGGGAAGCGATGAGGAGCCCTCATCGTCTTCCGAAGACGACGAAGACTCACTCTGACCATCTGAGCCACTCAAGTGGCGCCGGGAATTGCGTTCTTCGCCCGAAGCAACGCATTCTTCCGACCGGTCACTAACGACGCTAACAATGTCGTCCTCCCCGCCTTGTTTACTCATTCTTAGTGAGAAATATCGACTCACCTGTTATCCAACAACACTTTGGTAACACTTATACACAATATCACTATCTATTCACTCTCTTTTCTATTTATTTTGATGAAAGAAAAATTTTTTGAACATGGCGTGTGAAAAAAATTATACGCTATGAGTGACAGATGACAGTTGCGCGCCTTTTTGGGAGCGTTTTTACAGCGCGCTCTGCTGCGTGTGAGTATGACAAGCAAGAGGAAACGGTAACTTCATACAAAGGTAAAGGCGTTTTTACTCTTTAACATGGTTTTTTGATAAAAAATTATAGACGCTTCTTCAATAAATGCTGTGTGTTTTGAAAACACATATAATATATGGATATAGATCAAATATTGAATGCAACTGTACAGTCAAGGGCAAAGATATCGACACGGCCAAAGTTGCAAAAATATGTATACACGGCTTTAATGTTAAGTGCATAAAGTCGTGTATACATATTTTTTCAACTTTGGCCGTGTCGATATCTTTGCCCTTGACTGTACGTAATTAGGCCTTAAAACACCCTATTATGAAACTCTGCTACGCCTCGTTTCATAAACCCACACTCGTGTTTTAAGGACCCCTATTACGATATGATTACGATACAGTTGCATAAAATACTATTATGTAACTCGTAACACGAAACAGTATGTATTGATACAATTTTTGATTGAAGCTGATGTCCCGTCACTTTTCAGCATAAAAAATATTTATTTAGTTTTATGTGAAATTGCGAAGTTTTCATACATCTTCGAGGTGTAAGGTAGAGGGCCAAAACATATATAAGAAACGTTTTTTTTTCTCTATACGTAGACGCTCCACCCTTATACAGTCTGTCTGCTTCTGTCATCGGCACTTGTTATAAAACAGAACTGTTCTATATCCGCAGACATGTATGAGGAGATCCTGAAGTTCGGCGCGGAGATAGTCCGAGCGCTCCGGCGGGCGACGGCGCCCGTGCTGGTCTACATCCCCCCCGGCGCCGAGCTGAGGGGGGGCGCCTGGGCGGTCGTCGACCCCAACGTCAACAGCGCGCGCATGGAGATGTACGCCGACCCTGAGGCCAGGTAACACACGAACAGGAGAGAAAGAGAGAGTCACTCCCTCACTCAGTTCCGCTTAGGTCATCTCGCATGGAGAGACCTTACGTTCGCGTACCGGCTCGGGTGGCTATAAGAACGTCTCGGGTAAAATGGCCCGTTTTGTGCTCTCGTTATACAATGTAGTATTTTGTCGACAGAGGCGGCGTGTTGGAGGCGGAGGGCATCGTGGAGGTCAAGTTCAAGCAGCGGGACACCCTCAAGGCCATGCAGCGGCTGGATCCGCTGCTACAGCGGCTGAGCGCCAGAATCGCCGGTAACAACTAACTTCCTACTTCTTACCTTACTTATTTCTACTTCCTACTTATATTATAAACTAGACTTTACCTGCGGCTTCGCGGCGTGTACGTACCCCATAGATTTTTACTAACCGCTTACGAGCATTTCCAAAAATTACACCGTGTATTTCATTGACGAACTATATACAATTACTTTGCTCACCCGCAACTTTACGACAGCAACGTCTATGCAACAGATGTGTGTTCATGCAGCTCCTCCGCCTCCACACTGTAAAAACAAATCACACAAACCCAACTATCCACCACTACAACACTGACGCGTTTCGAACTCAACCGGAGTTCATCATCAGAACTGTTCTAAATGTTAGACTAACGTAACCAAAAGAGTTTATAACCATTAAACTTATTTTCACAGAACTAAAAGAACAAATAGCGGAACTAAGTAAGAACTTCGATCGGCGTGGTTCTATAGACGACGTGTTGGTGAAGACAGAAACGGGGAGGGAAGCGGAGGGCCGTGCAAGGGAGATGGAGGCAGAGTTGCTGCAGTGCGAGAAGAGTGCGAAAGCGAGGGAGAAGGAGCTACAACCGATATATCACGAGGTATGGATTTAAAGAAAGAATGAAATATAGAAGTTACATTAATTTCTTACATTAGTTACTTTTTTGTGAAAATGCCCTGTTATGTCTTAGACGTGTCACGTACGTTGACGTTTTCACTTGTGGCTTTATGCATTTCTTTCAATATTTTATGCGATTATATTCTCATTTTTTTAATCAATTGTAGGGTTCTCTATTGGATGGCATAAAATTATTCGTAATATTATTGTTACGCATAATTGCTTTTAGCCGAATTAGCGATGTGCATACTCATCGTAACGCATATTTTTTTACGCATAAAATTAGAAAGCATAAATACAGAAAGCATCATCTTCATGAAGAGTAACGTCAAATAGCATAAATACAAAGTCATAATAATAAATTTGCATCATTACAAAGTGCATAACCACAATCACGAGCCTGATGCACTACGAGAAAAGGTTAGTTTTGTGTTAATATATAATGTAGGAACTAAGGCGAGGTCGACGAGCGGACCTCCTATTTCTGCGTTGCTTGGGCGCTTCGCGCCTGGGTATCATACTAACCTAACCTAATATTTTGTTTTTCATTTATAATAAATAATCAATAGCCAAAACAATAATATGCATAATGTGTATTAGCATAATACAAATTAGTCCACCTGAAATTATTCTAATAGCTTAATAAAGTATTACTATGCGACAGCACTATTATGCCAATACAAATAATGCAAAACAATAATAGTCTAAAAAAAAATGCGATTGATGGGGATCCCCTATTGTAGTCAAATCCATATTACTTATGTATATCATACGACATTATTTTGACGTAATCTGCATTCTTCAGCTGACCATGGATATAATAATTGAGGTCATTGACCTCTCGCCGATTATTGATTATCTGGTAATACAATGCCAAGTGCAGTTAAAAGAATTGAAAATGTAACAAAAACTTTTTTTTAACAGATCGCCGTACAGTTCGCAGAACTTCACGATACGGCTGAAAGAATGCTCGAGAAAGGCTGCATATTTGTGAGTATTTTACAAGTTTATATTTAACTTGCAATGCATGTATTTATGTCTGTAGGTATGTATGTGCGGGTCAAATCTTGCAAGCTAAATTTGATGCCTTTCCAGTGGTCAGATTGACTTGAAATTTGGCATACTTATGTAAGTCTGATGACAATACAGTAAAATGCATTTGTATTTCATATTCTGTAATAATGTAAGTTGTATTTTTCAAAACGACCGGGTTCGATTCCCGAACCGAGTACATTTTTTTTAAATGTATGAATGTAGATTTTCTTGTTAATAAAATCGATGACATGGTTCCTAAAAACGGATCTTCGTATGTCTTGTAGTTTCAGACTTTCTCATACTGATCGATCTCAATGTTACACCCTGTATACTTTAATGCCACTGAACTGAGTATAAGGTTTTTCAAATAAAGGCTGACCAGAATTCTAAAAAAAAAACTCGCCATATTGCGGAAAACAATAGAACTAATTTCTTGCACTGGTAACACTAAATTCAAATGTCAGCTGTCTATTGCTGTCAAAGTTTAACGTTGTTTGCGCGTCGTATTTAAGTGTTATTTTGTAAGTTAAAATGCCGAAGATTATCCATAGCCTTGAAAGGAAAATAATTCGCTATGTACAAAAGTATTTGCCACAGAAAAAGTCCGAGGGATTAGAAAATATTCCGTTCAATAACATCACTGACACCGTTGTCAATATGACTGTTAGGTTAGGTTAGGTCGCGTTAGGTTTTTAGGGTTCCGGAGCCAAAATGGCAAAAACGGAACCCTTATAGTTTCGTCAAGTCCGTCCGTCTGTCTGTCTGTCCGTCCGTCCGTCCGTATGTCACAGGCATTTTACTCAAAAAATATAAGATGTATATCAATGAAATTTGGAGTACAGATGTCTTGTCCAAGCCGCTATTTTGTTTTGTAGTTTAATTACAAAAATTAATATTATAGGCGGGGGGGAGGGGCACTCCGTACACGTAACAGAAATTGAAAAAAAAAAAAAAACATTTTTTATTCGCATCAACGTGTGGCACTTAGTTCGACAGCTCTTTTGAAAAGAGAGTAAGGTTTCTTAAAAACTTTTTTGATTAAGTGAAGATTTCCGGAAATAATCGCTCCCAAAGTAGCAAAAATTGTGTCCCCCCCCCCCTCTATCTTGTAAACCGTTTGTCCAAAAATATGCATAAAATATGGAAAGGTAACGCTTAATAAATACTTTCAACGAAAATTGGTTTCAACATGATCGGATATACCGTTTTTGAGTTATTGCCGAAAAACTGCGCTTCTCAACAAAAGGACGTAAGTGCCGTGAAGATACGCTCTTTATCTGGTAATAGATTTTAAGACTGTAGTAAGTGTTTTAATTGTGTTTTAACGCACATAATATTACTTAATTTTTTTCATAATGGCTACGGAACCCTATCTTGGGCGTGTCCGACACGCTCTTGGCCGTTTTTTTATATTCCTGGTCAGCTTTTACATTCATTTACACGTTGCAAGCACATGTTAACTTTTAGAATTACATTAACCACCTGCGGCCCACCGTACAACAAAATATGACATCGAAATTTGAACTTAATGTCTCATAGATAAAGTTGAATTTATTTTTTTGTAACTTTGAATGGTACAGAGAAAATGACACTTTATTCCTTTTTCAAAAGATATAAGTTCTATTGATAACAATATGTACTAGTATTATCAGTTTGAACCCCAGGAGGTTATGATATAATACGAGTATGTCATACTCGGTCGATGAAGCAGATACTGATAACCAGAGCCCGGAGTTTTGGCGACATGACATTCAATATCGATATATCGATACTCAACATGTTCAAAAAGATTAAAAGTAGAAGTCAACAATAGACGGTCTTATAGTTAAAGAGCTATCTCTCCCAATTAACTTTTGTGCAGTCGACAATGTGAAATAGACATAAATATGGATTATGCAATGAAAACAAAGAATAGTTAACAATTTCTAATTTAATAATTCAATTTCATGTTCAAAGTCCGTTGTAGTGCTAATGAGTGTTCCATTAGTGTCTTTATAAAAGATTATTATTTTACGATAATATCATTAACGATATCATAAAGTAGGGTCGATAAGTGAGAAATCACTATGACAGATCAAAAATGCCGTGAAAATTCCGGTCTCTGCTGATAACTTACACTGAGCAAGCAAAAACAGACCTTAAGGTGGTCAACCTTTTCATCCCGCGATTGTACATATATTTGACGCTATGGCCGTATCTTTATGCACTCGACTGTACCTGCATCCAACTGAATTCGATTTATAAAAATGTTTTTTTTTTAAAGTTAAATAAATCATATATTGGTATCTCTTTTGCTGCCAGGACATAATCCCGTGGCGCGACTCCCGCCGCGTCCTCTACTGGCGCCTCCGCCGACTTCTACTGCAGAATGAACAAGAACGACGCATCCAGAGCGCCGTCCAGACGGCGGACAGTATGGACCACGGGGCCGCCTCCGCTACGCTCCGCCGGTGGTTCACGGAGGACCGCGGCGAGACACAGGTACTGGCAACCACGGGGCCGCCTCCGCTACGCTCCGCCGGTGGTTCACGGAGGACCGCGGCGAGACACAGGTACTGGCAACCACGGGGCCGCCTCCGCTACGCTCCGCCGGTGGTTCACGGAGGACCGCGGCGAGACACAGGTACTGGCAACGACGGGGCCGCCTCCGCTACGCTCCGCCGGTGGTTCACGGAGGACCGCGGCGAGACACAGGTACTGGTAACCACGGGGCCGCCTCCGCTACGCTCCGCCGGTGGTTCACGGAGGACCGCGGCGAGACACAGGTACTGGTAACCACGGGGCCGCCTCCGCTACGCTCCGCCGGTGGTTCACGGAGGACCGCGGCGAGACACAGGTACTGGCAACCACGGGGCCGCCTCCGCTACGCTCCGCCGGTGGTTCACGGAGGACCGCGGGGAGACACAGGTACTGGCAACCACGGGGCCGCCTCCGCTACGCTCCGCCGGTGGTTCACGGAGGACCGCGGGGAGACACAGGTACTGGCAACCACGGGGCCGCCTCCGCTACGCTCCGCCGGTGGTTCACGGAGGACCGCGGCGGTTGTGGCGTCCTAAGAGGAAGCCTTTGTTCTGTCTGACACAAAAAGCGTGCATAAATATTTGATAGGAGTCCATTTTCAACCCCCGACGCAAGAAGAGGGGTGTTACAAGTTTGACCGCTATGTGTCTGTCTGTGGCACCGTAGCTCTTAAACGGGTGGACCGATTTGAATGCGGTTTATTTTATTTGAAAGCAGGTTTTCTAGCGATGGTTTTTAGACATGTTTCATCGAAATCGGTTTAGCCGTTTTTGAGATATAGAACTTTGAAGTGACAATGTCAGGGGTTTTTAGGGCCGGTGGAACGTGTCAAATATTTTGCACGCACCGCTGTAGCAGATAATGTACCTGATGAGCATCGTTAATAAACAAACCTTTGCCCGCAGTCCCACCAGTGGGAGCACGACAACGAGGCAGTCTGCAAATGGCTGGAGGCTCAGGCTTGCGACGACAACTCCGTGCTCGAGAGAAATCTTCGCGCCATCAAGCAAGATGCCGTCATGCAGGCAGTCAACGGACTTGTTATGGTACGTCTATTGGATTCACTGTTGTTAAGTACAAATAGAAAAATCTACCTTTCGACATACGGTATTTTACAATTTTTTTATACGATTTATAAATTAAAACGTTGCAATGCCTGTTATCGAATAGAGAAATAATTTTTAAGCTACCCAAACAACAAAGTTATAAAGGTTTGAAATTCAAGATTAGACAGAGAAAGACAT
Organism: Choristoneura fumiferana; assembly: GCF_025370935.1. Classification (NCBI taxonomy): domain Eukaryota; kingdom Metazoa; phylum Arthropoda; class Insecta; order Lepidoptera; family Tortricidae; genus Choristoneura; species Choristoneura fumiferana. The sequence continues at coordinate 6,420,346 of NC_133499.1, forward strand.
ACTTGCATGTTATGTCACACGGAAGTAGCGCCATACTTCCTGCATAGAGAAAAGCGTTTGAGAAAGAGACAGGGATATCGATTTTTCAAAAAAATCACTTTCATTCCAATTTTCAACCGAATGAATTTTTTCTTCGCTAAACACATGTCATTTACTAGAACAATAAAATTATGTAACTATTTTTCAATTATGTTCTCTTTTTTTTAACCAATTGTAGTCATATTACGTATATCGTTCGACATGATTTTGACGTAAATTGCATCTGTCATCCGCCCACTGTACGTCAATAAGGAAACTTGCCCATTCGGAATATTGTCGAAAGTGAAATCATGTCTCATGGTAAAATGAACAGAATTGATATGGGCCGAAATAAATAATGACCATTTGTATTCCATTTTGCGTCTAATTTATAATACATAAAATCCAATTCAGGCTTAATTATTTTAAGACGAAGAGAAATTTGGTTATTGTTTTTCAGCACAATGAGGGCTGTCGTTTTTTGTCTCACTAGATGGCGCACTGTTGCGTGAGGTTTTTAAGTATGGCTTTCAAAGTCGGTATTACGGGCGTGAAACAAAGTTAAGATTAAAATCATATTTAATACACCTTAAAACCGTACCATGAAAATATCGAGCATGTCACAGTGTTGCATAGTCCCCGTTTTGTTCGGAAAAAAGGGAGGACAAAGGTTTCCGAAATACAAAACTGTCTCAAAACACAGACATTCATTGCCCCGGAACGCATATTTGCTATAATTAATTTCAGATATATCAAAATATTCACAAATTTATTCTAATTATAAATAAACCCGCGTAGCTCACCCAAAAACTATGAGATTTGACATTTCGGAGACCTCACGCTACACGCTCATTACGTTTTGTCAGAATTTATTTTGAACGGTATAATTTGTCAAAATGCAAATTGGCCGATTCATTCGGCTGATTTTACATTTGTACGTAATGACAGTAAATCGTATCAAGATATGAAATAGACTGATGATGATGATGATGATGATGGCTAAGTTATTAACGTATTTATTTTCTTCCAGGATCTGACGCCATCTCAACGAGCAGAATTTATAAGAAAACTCACCGCTTTAGAGATGGAGCAATAATATTTTTAATTTAAATGATAGATAGAACAAAATAAATACAGGCCATATCCCTGCACAACATCAAAGATATTAAAACTGAATTAAGGCTTTTCTCACAGCACAAGCTTTAGTGTCCTGAAAGGCTCGAGTCTTACTGCCTCTTTATTTAGGCTCGCCTCGTTTCTTGGCGCCTACAAGGCTAAAAGTTTAAATTTTGGGCTAAGGAAAGGCTCGACTTTTGAGTCGTTTTTTAAGGCTTTTTCGTTTCTCAACGCCTACGAGCTACCTGCAAAAGGTTGCATAAGTTTTTTTTAGCCTCCAAGTCTACTTGTTACTAGCCTAAACTTTAGATTGTTTAGGCTAATTAAAAAAACACTGTTTTTATAATCGTAGTTCATGTGACTATTATATAATGCGTAATTATGTACAATTAATTACATACACTGCTTTATCTACACACAATATAAACAAAACAAACTGTTATTTGCACAAGACAAACTGATTATTGATTTAATTAAATTGATATGATGATATTGTCAAAAATGGCGCCTATTAAATAGGTAGTTTTTTTTTTTAAAGCTGTAGCCTTTTTAAAAATGCAATAGCCTTTAAAAAGCTGTAGCTTTTGACCCCTGGGCTTATTAAAAAGAACAGACTTTTCTCGAAAGCCTTTTTCGTCAGCCCAGCTCTAAAAAGGCTAGAGTCTTTCCGAACACTACATGCAATGGAAAAAGTAAAAACGTAGCTGTTAGTGTAAAAGAACCGTTTGCTTAGCTAAACACGGAGTGTGAATGAGGTGTTAGGTAATAACCAGTTATTGGCGATTAGGTGGCGAATGGGCGAATCACCTTTAATGTTATACTCGTATGCCGCGGGATTCTGGCGGTTAGTAGCAATTTTACAAGCTTTTATTTAAGTTGCTATGTATGTCTGTATGTATGTATACTGTTCGTCTTCTAGTGGTTGGATTGACTTGAAATTTGGCATACTTATGTAAATTGCGTGACAATACAATAATCTGGTAGCGAATGCACCGACTTGAAATTCGGTACGGAGATGTAGTTTTAATAACAATGCTAGTACAGTTAACAAAAATTACAGTCAGCAAAAAAGATTGAATTAAAAATGACATTTATTGAATCAGGCGTTACTTTGTGGAGGTCCATATCAATGAACTAAAATAATTTCTTTGCTCACCCGCGACCTTATGATGGCTAAGTTATTAAATTAAAAAATATATATATATATGTAGCATGGTGTACGGATCTGTTGCCCTGAAGATGAGCTCTGTTTGAGTTCAAAACGCGTCAGTGTAGTGTGGTGGTGGTGATGGATGTGTTTGTGTGGTATGTGTGTGTTCTTACAGTAAGAAGGTGGAGGAACTGTATGACCACGCATATCTTGCATAAACTGAGCTATTATAAGGTTGCGGGTGAGCAAAGCAATTATTTTAGTTCACCAAAACTTATTTTAAACAGTTTAATGCGTGTCGTATCTATTTTAATATTTATTTACTTGATATCCCACAGCGACCAAATCGCCGATCACTGATAATAAATTATACGTAATTTAAATGGCGTCATGAGAATTTCGAATTCGCTCTTATATTTATGTTAAATTTAAGATAAAATAATGCAAAATGTTACCTTTCGTATAACGTGTATGGGACCGTCCTTTCTAAGACCAAAGGTCTATAAAAACTTAATGGTTAAAATCGTCACTACTTTAAAAAAGGGACTTCACGATGGCATCAATAACCCAATGATTGTTTCTGGCAGGCAGATGGCGCTAGTGTCGCGAGGTTTGTTCGACAACTTTGACATTTGCGGCACGTTTGTGATTGGCTAATAACTAGATGAGCCAATCGCAGCAAGACTGTAAGGGTGCGGCCACATGCAGTCGCTCGTCGCTCGTTTGCAGCGATAAATCTGGCCACGTGACCCCGTTTTGCATGTGATTTTGAATTTCCCGCGACTAAAAGAGTAGCGTCAAGTCGCCGCGCCGAGCAGCAGCGTCAAGATGGCTGCTTGCAGGAAAGGAATGGTCTTGGAAGCTGATTTCTTAATCTCATTCAGTACCAGTCGTGGCAGTGGTACAAAAAAAAATTGGAGTGAATGAAAAAAATACAGTGTTTTTTTCCGAAATTGTAGAGGTTTTTTTTTTCGATTTACATTTGGCCGCGCCCTAACGTCAAACGGACGTCGATACTAACGCCATCTAGCGATATTTCATCTGTCAAGAAAACCTTATTGTAATTACTTGCAAGAGCAATTTTAGTTGCTTAGAAGGTTTAGTGGTCACAATTTATTTAACCTTTTTCCTATACGCATGCAAATCGCCACTAGTTTAAGAAGCTCGTATCTCAAATCAATATTTAAAAAACTAGGGAAACAATAACGTTCAACTCTGAATATACGTGCAATAATGTACGACGTGATAATCCGAAGCATTATTGCTTCCAATTATGATGCCGTACATTATCATGGTCGCGCATTATCAGGGCGTACAAAATATTGCGCGCGCTGTAATGTACGCAGTGATAATCTGAACCCAATCTATTCAAATGAATAGACATTTTTCGCCGCGGATCGAGCGAAGTCGATATAGTCGGAGCAGATCCGACCCGGCCGGGTTAGGTTGAAGGGCGAGGGCGTGCGATAAGTATTTTCTCAGTCAGAAGTAAAAAAACTGCATTAAAATTTCTTTTATCACAAATAATACCACTTTCACAGAATTAAATAAAAATGGAAAAAGATAGGCTTGCTTAACTTTGGCACATATAAAATATTAGGTATATCTGAGTCTAGACATACGGCAGGTTAATTATGTGGCATTTGTTATGATATTTTATACATGACAGAAATACCCTGTATAGTGTTGATTGAAATGTACAGTCAACAAAAAAAACACAATATATTTTTATTTAAACTGAACTTGTTCGATGGACTTTCAGGTTCATATTAGTTCCATATTGATTTGAAATACGTGCTTTTATCATAATATAGTAAAAGCGTTTTCAGATTATCCGAACCGATATCGGGCCAAGTAAAATGTATGAAATATGATTGGTTTTTTGGAATCTTTTTGTATTTTTTATTTCAATTCAAAATTTTTACTTTTACGGTCATCCCGTAAAACCGAAATTGAAAATACAAAACACAACACAAGCTGAGATATGGGGTGCATAGGGAAATTCGTGTCGGTACCGTTGACCATCAGTGGTGTAGCGGTATAGCACGCGGTACGGATTACCGAGGACCTGGGTTCGATTCCCAGTCATGGTCTTATTTTTCAGTGCATCTATATTTCAGTTTGTATTTTCAATTTTATGAAATATGATCCGATAATCTGACAGACAGGCACATATTTCATACATTTTACTTGCCCCGATATCGGTATCGGGCCGGATAATCTAAAAACGCTCTGACAGAATTCGTCTTAACATTCCTTGCTTCTTGTATTTCCATTTGTTAAACTAAAGCTCCAAAAATAGATTGGACAGAAGCAGTTTTTTATTTTTAAAAGTTAGTTTGGTACATCGCTCAAAGAACATATGTTGGGAGAGAACGGTCGAGCGGCCACGAACCGGAAGATGGAGCGTTGGCAGGCCTCCCACTACAGCACTTTCATTGTAGCATGGTGCGGGTGACAGCTGTCAATATAACAGACTAGAGAGTGAAAGTGTCGAAACTTGAGTCGATAAAACTTATAATTTTAATCTTAATCATAATTAATCCGATTATTACGCTAATTTTGATGAGAATATTAGTGAAATTCTAGGTTGGAATATTATTTGCCTCTTGCTTGAGTAAGGCTAAACGGAGATTACAAAAATGTTCGTTACTTACGAATTAATATGTACCGATATAACTCAAGATCCATTAGGTTCCATCACTAAACGAGTCTGTGGTATTACGCTTCATGCATATTACGTTTCTTCACTTAAATGTGCTTTGAATTTTATTAATTGATTATAAAAATCTGATAGGTTCAATTTATTTCGTTTAACATAGTTCTTTATGTTCAAATATTTTACGCCAGCCATATTCAGGCTACAACTGAAATGTACTTCCATATCCGCAGCAACTTTTAAGAGTTAAACGAAACGTGCATCAAGTGTCAGACCCGCACCATGCTACAATGAAAGCACTTGTAGTGTAGGTGGACTGAAGCGGGCAACTGGTGGATGCAAGCGGCGAGTTGTCGTTCATTGTGTCGCTCTAAGGGGGAGGTCTTTGTTCAGCAGCGGACGTCTTCCGGCTGATGATGATGATGATTGGCCCATTATCTTGTCTGTTATATTAAGGGCGGGTGAAACATTTTTATTTGTAGAAAATGTTATTTTTATTAACTTATTTGTACAATAAACATGGGGTTTGTAGTTGAATACTCTTTCGAATTGCTCGGTTTTATTATAAGTTGTGTTATCGTTTCAAATTATTCCATTGTGAACAGCTGTGGTACCTTTTTATATTGTTATAGGCTAAACGCATGTGACAATGGAATTGCAATATGGCCGCCGTGTCCACTCGTCCGCCCGGCTGCGCGTTTGACAAGAATTGAATTTTTGATACCGTGAAACTTTGTGCAATGTTGTATTAGTTTAGAATGCCATTTAATGTAAGATGGTACCGCAGCTGCTGTATAGAATGTCGAATCTAGTTGGACGCTGTTAATGCAATAATTGTTCTGGTATATTTATTTTTTATGAAATGTAGCTGTTTGCTAGTATAGGTGACTGTTGGTATATTATGCATGTGGTTATAAATAAAAGGCTGTTTTATAAAAACAATGTTTTATTTCATATAAAAGTTTTATATTTCTTATTACTGACAAAAAGCTGATTAAAGTAGAGTCAATTTAATAAAACTTATTCGAAATTATCAAGATTTAAAAACATACCCTTACAACAGAGGGCACATGATATTATTTATATTTACAAGCTTTTAATTAACTTCACCTGGGGTATATTTGTTTATTTATAAATATTGAGCCACTTCCGGCAGTAGGGTCGATTACGAGCGAATGAAGTTTGCATTCCATTTCTTTGTAGAAAAATTAAATTTATATTGATTGGGGCTGATTAATTAATATTTCGTGACATGGGTTTCAATGTACGTGTAACACGAAAACAGCTGGGCTACTACGAAACTCGTAACTCGAAGTCTCGAAGTTCGTGTCGTGCTGTCCCTCTGACACTTACAATATTTAATACGAGAGAGGGACCGCACGACACGAACTTCGAATTAAGAGTTTCGTAGTAGCCCTGCAGCTTCAACCAACTTGCGAGCAAATTAGATCTTGGGCAGTTCGAGTCATTGGAGAAAACACAGCGTCACAGCGTGACCAAAGTTATCAACATTATTACATAAACATCTAGAATGTTTATCAAACGTTTATTCTCGCCTTGGATGTTTTGTGTTGTTTTGTTTAATATATTGCACCTATCTTGTCAAGTAGTGGGTTTAACCCTTACCCTATTTATCCCTTACTCCATTTATTTTAACATTTGAAACTTATCGGTAAAATTTGCACACGTTTTTAAATGAAACAACGAAACTATTTAAAATTGTGTTAACTTCTATAATAAAAACATAATACATACAGCTAATAAATGTACATGTAGGTATTTTCCTAACTAATGTATTATTAATCTACAGGGATTACGCTAAAAATACCCCTTTTAAACATCATTATTAAACGGAAACATAATATATACAAACTCTTTTCATAACTGTGTCGATGGAGGACAAAAGGAAACGTCTTCTTATCTTTTCGTTTCTTTGTGGCGTTATCTGGGAAAAGGTACCTTGTTGTCGGTATTGATTTATTGATATCCCCATAATCTACATACATTTAGCTATCGAACCATGTAAGAAACATGCATGTAGGTTTAATAGATATTTAAAAAAAAATGTTGAAGCTCAAAAGCCAGAAAAGGTGATTATGAGAAAATTTAATTCAAACTTATACACCCAATAAAAGTATGTTATTGTTGGAAGTTACATAGATGACATGCTATTTGAGGAGTAGATTGTACGGGCTTTCAGGTTTCAAGAACAATTTTGTAATTGGACAACGGTTTGCCTATAGTTTACCTTGCCAAAGTGCATAAAGTAAAAAAAAAAAGGTTGATGGTTTTTTTTCTATTTATAGTATATTTCCATTGGATTTTATCGAAGGAAAAAATATTATGCGTAAATGGACACTAAATAAGAACTACTCCGTTTTGAATTAACGTTGTTTATTATATAAAAAAAATACTTTAACAAAAATAACTTTGTTGTTTACAAATGTAATTAAACAGTCAAAATCAACAAACTTTTATATTTAGTACGCTAAAACATAGCCAAATGAGACCAAATTAACTCAACAAATCTTAAAAAACTAGTTTTTTCAGTCTCAAAATTCAAGGTAAAGTTTAGTAAAAAGTTGGTACAATCACTATATACCTATTTTCTAAAAGGTACCTTGTCATCGGTGGTAAAATATTTAGTGATTATGAAGTGATATCATTTGAAAACGACTAATAACTTACGATTAATTTTAATAGTCTTAATTTAAGAACACTGTAGTATTAAAACTCTTACCAAAAACCTATAATTTTCTCTCAACACATTAAATGATTAACGTATTTGAAAAGGTACCTTATTGTAGGACGAAAAATGTTTAGAGTTCGTGAATTTTCCTTAATTTCCTTGAGCTGCGATGCCATCATAGCGGACATCATTGACATAATTTCATCTTTGAATTGTGCAAATTCATCGTTTTTACGCTTTCGTTTATTCAGAGTTGAATAGTTATTTGTGCAACAAGAGAGCAAAGTTGTCTTTTGGTGCGAGTGTTGATTTTGAATCCCGAGTAAGCGAAGGATTCTATAATTGAATCACGAGCGTTAGCGAGTGATTCTAGGTTAGAATCCTGAGAGCAACAAGGGATTCAAATACACGAGATCCAAAAAAACTTTGGTCTCGTGTGACACATACAATTTTTCACCTCAGCAGCGAGAACATAATTTAAATTTACATTTTTACAATTTATATTTTAATTACATTTATTTACAAAACAAACACATTTTTTTTAATAGAATCCGATTATTAAGAAACAAATATAATAATAACATTTAAAACCATAAAAAAGTGTCCAGTAGATACAATACAAATCTCATACTCATAACATGCATTGTAAGAACTTCTTGTACTAATGTCACACTTATTTTTTAATACTGCAAAAAGCCTCATCTTGGGGTCATTAAAAAGGTTGAGCAATAAACGTATGATTTATTATAAATGTTATTAAACCTTTAAATATGAATTTTATTAAGATTTACAAATTAAATTATATATTACATAAACATAAATAGATTTGTTAAAAATTTATTCAATTTAACAAATATTTATTGCAACTGTAGAGGCAGTAAGTATACGGAATTCTTTTATATAAAAAAAAAACAAGAGAAGCGGCTTTCGTGCAACGAGGTTGCATACTTTATTAAAAGATCGGGAATGATACGATAATGAACGGGATCATGTAATTTATTAGTTACTATATATTTTTAATACCACAAATTTAATTTAAGATTGGAATCAACACATTTGAGCATATCTCTCGCTTTTTTCGTGTTGAAGTGAAATGACAGATCAAAGTAAAGTTCAAATCCTCTTTGGTTAAAATATTTGGAATTCAGTGAGTAGACCCAACACTGTACTCAGCATTTAAAAAAATAATTAAAAAGTTACTTTGTCTCACGGAGTGAGCAAAATGCGATTTTGCTCACTGATTTCTAATAGCAAAACCTGCCTGTTTGAGGTGCTGAGGTGAAAATACCAGATGGGCCACAATACCAGATGTATATGGTATGTCCATTACATCCAACTCTGTTTTAGAGTGCGACCTTTCCAATGAGTTGTTCATATTACTAGGCGATTATAAACTTAAGGCAGCAAAAACGTAGTTGACTCGCTCGTTTACGGCCGTCTTCCGCTCAGCTTCAGCCAATGCAAATCTAGGTGTCCCGCTCTCACGCAGCCGTCTTAGCACAGCGACAGCACGCAACACTTCAAAGTACCAGGCTAACAGCAATCATACGGCGATGTAAAACGTAGTGGTTATATGCTCTTTGCGGCGATGTGTTAGTATTCACACTCACGGATTAACCACTTCACTTCTGCGATCCTATTTTTATAGATCGAATATTACCGTGGAATATTATCACACTAAATCTTATTTAATTTAAAAAATAAAGCTAACACGTTCTTAAGCACGTCTACACCAGAAGGTGGTCCGAGGGGAAGAATTAAGAAATCGGCTTCCAAGGCCAAGATCCTTCCTGCAAGAAGCTATCTTGTCGCTGCTGCTCGACGCGGCGACTTGACGCTACTTTGTCGAGTCGCGGATAATTCAAAATCACCTTCAAAATGGGGTCACTTGCAAACGAGCGACTAGCGACTGCATGTGGGGGCACCCTTACGGCCTCGCAATGTAATGCAACTTGCACTATTTTTCTTGCAAGTGTAAACTCGATTTTATAATCGAGTCCAGAATTAGATAAACCAACTTGACAGAGGGCCTACTCCGAAGTTCATATCGTACCGTCCTTCTCGCTCTCGCATCAAATAGATGAAGTGTCAGAGGGACCGACTTCGTTTTTCGAATTTCGTAGTAGCCCTGTACCCCTAGTGTAAGTTTTCGGTTACAAAATACGTCTCGATCGCGTTCGCGTTAAAATCTCAATTTATATGGAATTGGAAACACGAACAGCGCCTCTAGCGGAACGTTTGCGATGTTCGTGTTTCTATACAAATTGAGATTTTAACGCGAACGCGATCGAGACGTATTTTGTAACCGAAAAATTACACTAAGGGCGCTGCAGCCCCCGCGACAGTTAGCATAAGCTTTGAATAGGGACAGATGTTTGAAATAACATCATTTTAAGAACACCGTTCGATTCGATGGCTAGTTTTTGTAAATAAAAAACAAATTACAAAATCGATTTTATTCACATAGTAGCCAATATAATATAATTAATTCATTAACTACATACTTAATCGAATTACAAATTACAGAAATAACATTTAAGCTATTTCTAAAATCATACATGTTTAGGAACTAAAAGCTAGAGTGAAGACGAGCGCAAGTTTTTGAATCGCTAGATGGCGTCAGTATCGCGAGGTCGCATTTATAAGGCAGTGCTGGTCCTAATAAAATATTGATCTAAACAACGTGTAATTTTTGATTTCCGTTAACCTCAACCTCGTGCCGCCCAAATTTGCAATAGAATGTACACAATAAGTTTTAAGGGAATTAGGTACAGTCACCAGCATCAATATCTGCCACAGCGGAACGTGCCAAAATATCTGACACGTCCTTCCGGCCCTAGAAATAGAGTCGTATCAGATATTTATGCACGTTTGTTGTGTCAGATATTGATGCTGTTGACTGTACGGACCTATGACAATGTACACAGTAAAATTCCTTTCGTTTCTCTATTGTTTTCCATCACGGCCAAACATACTTTATTCCCGAAACAATTAGATTGAAATTGCTTTAGCGGCAGACCGGCAGATTGCTGATTTGGGACCATTTCGTGCCATATATAAAACTATTTTTTTCTTATTTTTTTATTTTTTATTTATTGTTCTTATGTTTGTCACGAATAAATGTTTCTTTCTTTCTTTCTTTCTTTCTTTAACACTTTATTTTTAAATATAAATAAATTAAATTAAAGTAAATTTAGCAAAAGGTTTGTGATTGTGATTTTTTTTTATCTCTTGTGCCACGTCAATAACATTCGTAATGTTCATGAATTTTACGATTTGACCTTTTACAGTGACTGGACATATCATGTATGTTTTTTTTTATTTGTCGAAGTTAACAGAAATCAAGAAAAATACGATGTATCTCCAAGTCCTTACAATATTTAATAATAAAAAAGCACAAGTGAATCTCAATTACAAGCACTCAGTCATCATAATCATTATTTAATACAAAATACAATAAAAAGTACCACTATATATAAGGTATCGTTTCCAGTGAGCGTTACTGTGGCAGGCTAGATGGCGCTAATATCGCGAGATCCGTTTGACGGGTGACACTGCTTACCGGCACGGATAATACCGACATGTAAATACCGACCCGACATTTCGTGTACACGCCCATGCAAACTGGTGTCAAACAGACAAGTTTCTATGGGCGTGTCACAAAATATCATGTCGGTATTGTACGTCCGGTAAACAGTGCCACCCGGTTTAACAACTTCGACACGTTTGTGATTGGTTGAATAACTAAATAAGCCAATCGCCTGTCAAGAAACCCACATTAGATAACTACATACGTAATGCTATATTTTTCTTAGCTTTAGATTTCCTTTGCACGACTTGCTTATAAATAAAAAGTCAAGTGAACTCAGTCAGGCAAACAAGTGACAGCTCAGTATTGCCATAAAAATCCATGAAGATTGTGTTCAGAAAGTCAGAAATAGTAATTGGTGATGTCTTTCATTTGGATCATTTTAGATATTGTTTTTACATTTTACTGACATAGTCCAGCGCAAAACAGATAGGTACAGAAGTCAATCTCCTGCATGTACTTCACTTTTCATACCTACGCTCGGCGGGCGCTCTAAGGTTGTCAACTATGGCTTATGCACCAAAAACTATCGTGGTAGTGGCACTCGTATCTAGTTGTTGGATGATTTATTGTTGAAAATGTAAATTAATAATAACTAAAATATTTTAATGTTAATGTCATTGTTATATTACAAAGTCACAGAAAACATCTTGCGACGATTTCGACATTGGCGAAATGTACGATTATTATATTTTATAGTGTAATAAATTCGCATTCTCTATTATGACACAATCTATTATTGCACAAAAAAGTTCACAGACTCGTGTCTCAAGCGGATGGCACTCGCGCTCGCACTGGTCCCAACCGGTCCGAGACATCGTGCCCGTGAACAGTGTCTGTGTGCGTTGCTCGAGCGCACTTTGTACGTAGATTGAATTCTGTACGTATCTGTTTTGTGACTCTAGTGTCAAATATTCATACAGTTAACATAGATGTAGTACATAATGATTTTCCGAAATAACTGAACTATGCTGTTTCATAAGATTTCAAGAACTATGTAATTGGTAGATCGCACAGGGTTTCGTCAGTAAACAGTAGATCTTGGATGTAATCAAGTAGGCCACCCCTGCACTATATAATAAAGTTCCATATTAATGGATATAAGAATGTCACTTATTTAATAAAATTTTTGGTTTCCGACTATTCCCGATGGACATACATTATGCACTGTAACTGTACAGTCCAATACAGTTACAATTATTTCTCAATACAGTCTAATTCCAAATATTCATTGGTCCTTATAGAGTTGTTAAAGCGATACCGATATGGGATCGGATAGTGTGAAAACGCTCTTACACTAATACCAAACACTCGCTGCCAAAGATGCCGTAAATAAAGCAATTATTAAACTACCCGCACTTATAATATACCACACGCCAACTCAGTTCTTCATTCTAGGAATCGACTATCTGTTGCCGTAGCTTCGTTTGCGTCAATTGCGTCCCGCGGGAAAATAACATTTTCCCGGAATGAAAAGTAGCCTGTTATTCTTTGATAACAAAGCTTTCTACGAGTGAAAGATTTTTAATCGAGTAAGTACTTTTTTTGCGTAGCTCGAAGAATATGCAAGTTGTAATGTGGCAATGGGCGGGCCACATCGCTCGAAGAACAGGTAACCGTTGGGGGAGAAGTCTTCGAGTAGCGACGAACCGGAAGACGAAGCGTTGGCAGACCACCCACCAGTGCCCTTAGTGTAAGTTTTCGGCAACAAAATACGTCTCGATCGCGTTCGCGTTAAAATCTCAAAATGTATGGAAACACGAACATCGCAAACGTTCCGCTAGAGGCGCTGTTCGTGTTTCCATACAAATTGAGATTTTAACGCGAACGCGATCGAGACGTATTTTGTAACCGAAAACTTACACTAAGGGTACAGGTGGACTGACGACATCGTGATAGTTGCGGGCAACCGGTGGATGCAAGTGGCGAGTTGTCGTTCATTGTGGCGTTCTAAGGGGTAGGCTTTTGTATAGCAGTGGACGTCTTCCGGCTGATGATAAAGTAATCAATCGTTTCTTAATATTGCTATAAATAAACGGTTTTGGCTTATGGCATCACGGGCGGCGAGTGTAATAGGGCATTAGGCTAAGCTCTGCGCAGGGGGCGACACTAGCGCACACCGTAAACAAACCGCCATGACAACGTCAGTTCTCTTTATATTTTGTGGCCATGACGGATCATGACCAAAGAGTATTAATACCTATAGAAATAATTACATATTTATGAGTTACAAAATAAATGATATTTACATCGACAGTAGCGATAGAGCTATATTTCCAAAAATTTAATTGAAATAATATGATACTACGGCATCCTACGGACATTTAAGATACTCGAAAAACATAAACCATAGAACATGACATTTTATTTTCTTTTATTTAATTGTATACCGTAAACTGCTTCAACTTTGCCCTCTGGCCCCAACATTGCCTGATTCGATTTAGAGTCGATAACTTAGCACTCTTATAGGCTTTAAACTTTTATCTACACGGGAATTATTATTACGGGTGGATAAAAGTTTAAAAACCTAGAAGGGTGCTAGTTATCGACTGTAAATTGAGTCAGGCAATGTTAGGGCCAGAGGGCAAAGTTGAAGCAGTTTACGGTACTGTAGTTTTTCAGTATTTTATTTGTAATTATTTTATTTTGAAACAATGACCTTCTGCCAAGTTTCTTGCGGCGCATTCTTCTTGGCAATGATGGTCTTGCCGAAAGCGCTGGTAGTTTAAAAAATGACGTGTAAAAGTGGCCATCGCGGCCTATTTACTGAATAAATGATTTTGATTTTGTTTTTTTTTGACAATATGTGCTAGTGCTGCACTCTGACGGGATAAAAATGCAGTAATATTCCCTATTGGTATAGCTTCAAAAATTATAGTTTTTAAGTTTAACCACAACTTAGTTTATATTAACATGAGATCAACTTAGAACCATACAGTAAGTAAGCTACCCTGACGTCAAAAACAGGTTAGCCTTTTTTGGTACAACTAATACAATACAAATGTCCATTTTTTTATTTGATGGACCGGCCAATCAACGTGCAGGAAGTACAGCAGAAATATGACGATTTTTTTTGTTCAAATATATCTTTATTGTATGACATAATGAGTTGTGAAAGATTTTTTTATATTGTCTGTGAGACAGAATATCCGACATGTCCAGTCAACTATAAAAAAAATACGGCCAAAGCTACAAAAATATGTATACACGACCTTAATATTAGTCAATAAAGTCGTCTAAACATATTTTGTATAATTTTAGTCATATCGACCCTTTTGTAGTTGACTGTACTACGACGAACATAGAAAGCTTATTTTATTTTCAAGTTTGTATCTTTTTGAGTAATTTAAGAGAAAAGTTATGTTCCATGCGTATTCCCTATCATATTACTTTTCCATAGGCTATTTCTAAGCCATAACAGACGGACAATCTTTTCATATATAAGAGGGAGCAAACTAGTATGCGGGTCGCCTGATGGGAAGCAATCACCGCCGCCCATGGACATCCGCAACACGAGGGGTACCACAGGTGCGTTGCCGGCATTTTGAGGGACTTTTACTCGTTTTAAAAATGGATGGATGTTAACAACAGAATTCAATTAACATTACGGAACCCTAAAAAACAATTTTATTGCAATAAGCACTATACTTTTTTAATACCCAGATCAGCACCATATGTTTTTTTAATTTGCTCATTTGTAGCAAAAATCTTAAATTCTAAACCAAACTGAAAGTACTTTTACACTTTTACTTTTACCAGGGGCTTTTAACAGGAGCAAAAAGATAAATCGCAGATTCTACTGCTCAAACAGTGTAAGGGTCAGACACCTGTTTCTTGTTACAAGCTTTTCTTTAGTTTCACCTGTCCCGTTGTCTGTCTGTCTGTAATCAAATCTTGCAAGTTAAATTCGACCAACTTCCAGTAGTTGGATTGACTTGAAATTTGGTATACTTATGTAAACTGCGTGACAATACAATAATATAGTAGTGACACCCTGGTAGTCCAGCCAGGACCGTCTCCGCAGGACGGAACTCTTCAACGGTTAATGGCATCGACTTGAAATTTGGTATGCAAATGTAGTTTGGGTGGCAATGCAAGTACAGTCAACAAAAAGTACAATCGGCAGAAAAATCTTGTTTTAAAAATGAAATTTTTACCAAAAACTTATTTGTTATTCTTATAATGTGTGCTTAGGAGATAATCCATAAAAAAGTTTTTGGTAAAAAAAAAACATTTTTAATCAATTGTTACACACAGCGCCATCTATCTACTTTCAACCGAGTTAGTAGAGTTCTCATCGGCCGAGAGAACTATTGGTTTCTCTATTAGTTCGGAGCTGTGTAGATAGATGGCGCATTCGGGGATGTTGCCCCTGTACACTGCTTTGCAAAAAGAAAGATGGCGATTTGTGATGTTGACTTGTAACGAACCTATGAACCAATAAAACAATCTTCTGCTAATTATTTATATTTCTATCCCGCCGCAACAACAAGCTTTTTTTGCTGACTGTTACATTTTGTTGACTGTACTTGTATTGTCACCCAAACTACATTTGTCTACCAAATTTTAAGTCGATGCCAAACCGTTGAAGAGTTCCATCCTGTGGAGACGTTCCTGGCCAGACTACAAGGATGTCGCTACCAGATTATTGTATTGTCACGCAATTTACATAAGTATACCAAATTTCAAGTCAATCCAACCACTGGAAGTTGGTCTAATTTAACTTGCAAGATTTAGACAGACAGACAGACAACGGGACAGGTGAAACTAAATAAAAGCTTGTAATGATGGGCTTCTAACTACGGCAAAAACGTACGTTCAATGAATTTTAACCACAGAAAACATAAAGAAAGTAATGGTTTTGAAGAGTTGTCCAGGGGACGTAACCATGGCAACGAGGTACAAAAAAAAGTTGATCTAACCACGAAACAAATAAATGATTATTTTTACTTAAAATTGTTGTTGTCATGTCGGTATATAAAATAAATAAATAAACAGTCAATTACCGTATTTTAAATTAAAGGCTGACCAGAATTATAAAAAAACCTCGCCATATTGCGTTAAACCAATGCAACAAATTTCTTGCACTGGTAACACTAAATTCAAATGTCATCTGTCTATTGCTGTCAAAGTTTAACGTTGTTTGCGCGTCGTATTTTAAAGTGTTATTTTGTGTTTTTGTGCGTTAAAATGCCGAAGATTATCCATAGCCTTGGAAGGAAAAAATTCACAACGTATATGTCATGTATTTGTCATAGAAAAAGTCTGAGGGATTACAAAATATTCCTTTAAATAATATCACCGACACTGCTGTCAATATGGCTGGTAAGTTGAAAATACAAACTGAAATATAGATGCACAGAAAAAACCAGAAAAATAAGACCAACACTGGGAATCGAACCCAGGTCCTCGGTATTCCGTACCGCGTGCTATACCGCGTGGTCTTATTTTTCTGGTTTTTTCTGTGCATCTATATTTCAGTTTGTATTTTCAATTTAGGTGAATTGAAATAAAAAATACAAAAAGATTCCAAAAAACCAATCTTAATGACTGGTAAGTATCGTATAGTAAGTGTAAAGAACGTTGCAATATAAAACGTAGAAGTGCTGCCCTCGCGTCGGGTTTTTTATATTCCTGGTCAGCCTTTAATTCTTACATTATTCATAAAACTATTGAGCTTTACATATGTTTTATAGTGAGTCTAAAATTTGTCAAGATTATATGAGTACGTTAGAGAGACAGTGTGAGTTTATACAAGGTGCTATTAAGTAACTGAAAACCTCAATGTGTTCAGAATCAAGCGTAGGAATAGGAACGCTTACAATACTAAATAAATAAGTATCTGTTGAAAATGGAATTTTACCAGCTTTTATTTATTTTCACCTGTCCCGTTGTCTGTCTGTCTGTATGTAGTCAAATCTTGCAAGTTAAATTCGACCAACTTCCAGTAGTCGGATTGACTTGAAATTTGGCATACTTATGTAAATCACGTGACAATACAATAATCTGGTAGTGACATCCTGGTAGTCCGGCCAGGATCGTCTCCGCAGGACGGAACTCTTCAACGCTTAATAGCATCGACTTGAAATTTGGTGTGCAAATGTAGTTTGGGTGACAATGCAAGTACAGTTAACAAAAAGTACAGTCAGCAAAGAAAAGCTTGTATTAAAAATGTTTTTTTATGGTTAGGTTATTTAATACAAGCTTTTCTATTGACTGTGCTTACATTGTCATCTAGACTAAATATCCATACAAATTTCAAGTCGGTGCCGTTAACCATTGAGGACCACCAGGATGTCACTGCCAGATCATTGTATTGTCACCAGATTTACATAAGCGTGCCAAATTTGACCCGCACATACATATATTGCAAGTTAAATAAAAGCCTGTAAAAATACAGGTTTTCAGTATATTTAAAAACCTTGCCTAAGTAAAAAACAAGTTATCGGTAATTTTCTTAATAAAACCGGTCAAGCGCGACTCGCGCACCGCGGGTTCTTTAAAACACCATGATTTCGCTTCGCGGCGTGTCCATGAGGTTGTCGTCTATGGTGAGATACATGTTGAACGAGAAAAACATGGCGGTCGACGACATGAAGTGCCAGATGTCGTGAGCGTCGTACAGCTGGAGAAGGTTGCAGGGACGGTTGCTCTGGCGGGACTGGGCTGGCGTCAGCTGCGGAAGAATGATGATGAATTTTCATTTGATTCCCATATTGTTACAATACAAAATATATTTTTTTATTCCTTCGCCATATTTTTTTTCGCAGAGGCCATATTGAGAGGCCTATTATATACCCTATGTCACTCCGACAGTTATGACGAATCCAATGATACCTCATATGTTACATTCGTCCAGCCGTTTAGGCTGCAGCGAGGACCAAAGAAATGGACATACATACCCACATACATAAATACATACATACTTACATACATACGCTCGAAAAACATAACCCTCCTTCGGGCAGTCGGGTAAAAATGACACTCACCGCCCAGTTGGTGCTCTGGTCCAGATAGAAGTAACTGGAACTGAACCAGTTAGTGTAGGTCAGCACTATGAACACCCAGCTGCGGAAATAAATAAACATTAAATACTAGTTTATGCAACTGTTACGTAATAAGGGTCCTTAAAACACGAGTGCCGTGGTTGTGAATCGAGGCGTAGCCGAGTTTCATAAAAGGATCACACGAGTGTTTTAAGGCCGAATTACGTATGCATACATTACTTTATCTAAATCGATATATTAAGTTTTTTTATTTTTTTTATTTTTTTATTCGATTGGATGGCAAACGAGCAAGTGGGTCTCCTGATGGTAAGAGATTACCACCGCCCATAGACACCTGCAACACCAGGGGGGGGGGGGATTCAAGCATCATTGAGAATGACCTTCATTGCAACCAGAACCATGTCTGCCCCACGAGCTCCTGCGCCTGCGGTTCATTACGATATCGATTTCGGTGTCGTAATGACCATTACGATACAGCCGTGTTCATAACAGAATCTAATGTCGTAATGCTGGTTATTATCTATGGTTTTAAAACGCATAATAAAGGATTTACTATATGGGTGTAGATAAAAAAAGTCCACTTCGTCCAAACATTTTTTTTCACACAATCAGTAATTTTGTGGTATAATAAAACCTCGTACGTCCCTTTGAGACAATTAATTCGATGAACTAAAACAATAACTTTGCTCACCCCCGACCTTATGATAGAAAACCGTTAATAAACACGTTTTTAAAGAACAAAAGTCTATCACGAATTATTACTGGAGTAGAAACATTAACTTATATATTAAGAACAGTTCTATCAGACCACATTTTTTAATTTTCATTCAATTTTTATGGAATAATCGAGAAACTCACGATGCCAGCTCAGCAGGTATAAACGCTCTTAAATACAAACTAGATTTCTCTCACACATTTCGTATGTTTTGGTCGTTTACCTTTACTTGTCCGAATTTCACTTGCCATACCAACGTTTGCCATAAAATATATGGGACCGTGCTGTTTTCAGGATTTTTTTAAATGTCATCATATAGAATGCAGTAAGTTAGGTTAGTTTAACGAAGAAATTACTATCTCAGAAATAAATCACTTTATGGCAAATGAAAATTCTAGAAAACGATACATTCGGGCATATGAAATTCGGGCAAACGATGGAGAACCGTTTTCTGGTATACAGACCTGTACCACCGGATGGACTCTCGGTGCAGCAGCTTGATGACGATATAGAAGAGCGTGTACAAGAAGAGATTACTCATCAGCACCAGCAACAGGTGGGACGCGAAGTCGCGGCTGTGCTGCGCCACGCTGGAACAATACTAGATTGTACAACGAGACCATAAAACGACCCATTTACAGATTGCTTTTTGGAGTCTTCGTATTTTTTATTTCAACACCAAATTTTGTTACTTTTACGGTCATCCCGTAAAATCGATATCGAAAATACAAACTGAAACATAGATGCACAGAGAAACCAGACCAGTGTCGCTGCTCAAGTGACTAAATAAGAAACAAACAAGCTGAGATGCGTGGTGCATAGGCAAAATTCGTGTCTGTACTCCTGTCTGTAGCGGTATAGCACGCAGCACGGAATGCTGAGGACCTGGGTTCGATTCCCAGCGCTGGTCTCTTTTTCGGGTTTTCGATACGAGCCATTTTGCCCGAGACGCTCATATTCATAGACACGCGAGCCGGTACGGAACGTCGAGGGGAAAATGGGTTTACATTACAATTCTGCTTTTCATTTCGATGGAGAGGAAATTCTATAGCAACAGTGGAAACAAATTGTTAGCTTACTAGGTACCTTTTGTTTTTCATGCATTGATATATTATGCAACTATGGCCCAAGCCCTCTTGTTCTGAGAGGAGGCCTGTGCCCAGCAGTGGGACGTATATAGGCTGGGATGATGATGATGATGATGATATATTATTACAGGCCATTCACGAGAGCTGGCACGAATTGATTGAATGAAAGTATCCTGTGCGTTACATATTTGAATACTTCACGCAAATATGAAAATGTAATGCATCTGTTATTTTCCTACAAAAATGTCCAAGTGACATTACTTTAGTTCAATCCATTCGCGCCAGTTCATGTAAATCGATCTGTATAAAAAAATATATACAAACTTTTTCGTTTGTGGCTGTTGACACCTGATTACCTTGGTCTTAGAAGAAAAATTTACTTTATGCACTAGAGCATAAAAAGTCATTATGTCGCCGAGATCCAGCGTAAATACGAAGGTTACGAGCATTAGAAGTGAAAAGCTGGGGGGCGTGTGACTCCCGCCGCTCGGTAAGTCTGTCTGTCTGTGACTCACCCATACGCCGCCAGCGCCCAGTTGGCCAAGTTAGCAATGACCAGCAACACGCAGCGACCCACGTATGTCGGCGTGATCGCCGCTAGGGGGCGTGTTACAAATTCGCGCGCGGCGCGGTATATCAGACCGGAGTCTGTAAAAAAACGTATTAAAGTTAAATTAACTTGTAATGTACGAGTATGTATGTATGTGCAGGTCAAATCGTGCAAGTTGAATTTGACCCACTACCAGTGGTCGTATTGACTTGACATTTGGCATACTTATGTAAATCTAGTGATATTAAAATAACCTGGTAGGTTCATAGGATCGTCTCCGCAGGACGGAACTCCTCAACGGGCATCGACATAAATTTGTTACGGAAATGTAGCTTGGATCACAATGCAAGTACAGTCAACAAAAAGTACACACACACATAAACATCACGCCTGTATTCCCAAATGGGTAGGCAGAGCACACGAAACGTTACCGCTTCGGAGCCACTTTTAGCAATTTTAGGTTTCGAGTTTGACAAAAACGGTACAATAGTGACAGGTTGCTAGCCTGTCGCCTACGGTATACCTTAACCTATATCCTCAGTCGCCTCTTACGACATCCACGGAAGACGTAATTTTATGTCGCCTAGATCCAGCATAAATGCCAACTTTACAAGCATGAGAAGTGAAAATATATTTTTGCCTGGCACGTTGCTGTCACGGTCATGATATGATACGGTGTAATGGGTAGAGCTTAAGGATTCCGTTTCGACTGTGGAGATAAAAACAGAGGCTAACACACTCACCCAGTCTGAATCTTCCCAAGTAATATATCTGGAATGTCATTATGAGACAGGTGATGAGATGCAGTATCGTGAACGCCACCCAGAAGTACACATTTGCATTTAATACTCCCACGAGGCCTGTGGACACAAAGATAATTTTGAACACGAAACTACCGTGAGATTTACTAATTTAACGAGATAATATATAAAATTAATATAAAATTTTGCAGGTGGTACTGGTAGGACCTTCCGCAGGTCCGCCCGGATTGCTACCATCATCTTGCTCGCTAATCCTGCCGTGAAGCAGCAGTGCTTGGACACTGCGGCGTGGAGAGTAAGACAGCCGGTGAAATTACTGGCACTTGAGGTATCTCATCTTAGGCCTCTAGGTTGGCAACGCATCTGCAATCCCCCTGGTATTGCAGGTGTCTATGGGCGGTGGTGACCATCAGGAGACCCACTTGCTCGTTTGCCATTCTAGGTCTACAGGTTTCGTTCACCGGCGCTCTTAGAAGAAGGGTTAGCCCGGGATCCCCGGGTTAGGAGAAGCTCGAAAAATGTCGAGCTAAACTCGATTTAAGACGCGAATTATCCGGGTTTTTGTCATTAAATATGATTTTATCAGTAAAAAATGAGTTCTAATACACCTATCATAGGATCGCTAATGCGGATTGGAATTATTTCCAAATATCCCTGTCCATGATATAATCATTAACTTTATAATACGCCTTAGATATTAATGTCTTCTTCACAATAGATCTAATATATAATCTGTGAAAATTTCAAGTGCCTATCTATTACGGCTCTAGAGATAGAGCCCTGTGACAGACGGACAGACAGACGGCGGAGTCTCAGTAATAGGGTCCCGTTGGTACCCTTTGAATACGGAACCCTAAAAACACACTCACCCACAAATATGATGAGCGCCAGCACGCCGAAGGTGGCGTGCGCGCGCGCATTGATGTCCGGATGCCGCGACTGGTAGATCTTAACCATGCATAGTACAGACGTCACGTACATGAACGATGTATCTGGAAGTACATGCTACGTGGATGACTTGGGTATTTGCTCAGGAAAAGCTACATTGTACAACAAGAGCAGAAAACGAGCCGTTTATTAAATCATATTGTAGAGAGAGAGTAAAATTTATTTACACATATTCGATACACATAAAAATACATTAGATGGAAAGAATAAAAAAACAACATCGTATAGTATACAGTGGGCCCCACTCAGCATAATGTTACGGCAAGCCGCAACGCTGTTTTTCAGTGGGACCCATTTAAAAACTAAAACATATAAATACATACAAACACCATGACGACTCGAAAGCCAGCGGAAAGAAGTAGAAAGAAACTTTCAATCCGGAAGCATGTATGGCAACACTCGATCAGTTTAACCATTTTCGAAACAGTTAAACCGTTAAACCTCAACAAGTCAGGCCAGGATTGTAGTGTAATATTTACAATTTAAATAATACCGGTATTGTAACGGATAACTCACGTGTTAAACGTCGTGACGTCTTAGAAGTGAGTACAATATCATTTAATATGAATGAGTCTCACGGTATTTCATGTTCAAACGAGCCATTTTACCCGAGACGTGCATATAGCCACCTGAGCCGGTACGGCGAGGGTGGATATACACGTCGAGGGCAAAATGGGTTTAATGCTCGAGTTTTACACTGCTTTTCACTTCGATTGAGAGGAAATTAAATAGCGACAGTGGAAAATAAAATTGTTTATCTACATGCATATCATAACTTCCCTATTATATGTTCAGAAACGACTATCAAATGGCCTTTATTAAGAAACCTGGTATCTGCGGGTGCATCTTAATGTTCACATTAAAGTACAGTGCATCTTAATGTTTACATTAAAGTATCGGTAATACTTTTTTTAACAATGCATATCTGTACATATTGTAGAAAAGTTATGACATGCATGTAGATAATAATTATTATTATAAATAAAACTTTAGTTTTTTATTATCTGTTAGGTACTTCAAACTAGTTATCAGTAACACTAACTTAAAAATACAGGCCATATCTGAACATATTATAGAAAACTTATGATATGCATGTAGATAAAGTTATGTATGCGGCTATACATAATTAGGCATTAAAACACTCGTGTGATCTTATTATGAAACTCGCCTTCGGCTCGTTTCATAAAACCACACTCGTACTTTAATGCCTCTCATTATGCACCAGCCACATAAAAGTAATTTTATGTCGCCCAGATCCAGCAAAAAACGAACTTTACGAGCATGAGAAGTGAAACAAATATAAACATTATATCCAGCTAAAGCTCTGCGTGACAACACATCGTGCACTTAGCACGTCACGTCACGTCACTCCCGAACTTTATTATGACGCGCTTCAACTTTTTCGGACGGGTGTGTTAGGTACGGACGTCAAGCGCATACATGACACGCGACGACGGTTGGTTAGGAAACGTGCTAGTGGCCATAGTCTCATACTTTTCAATACAAAGGATATATTTTTGCCTGACACGTTGCTGTTACGGTCATGGTATGATACGGTGTAATGAGTAGAGAGCTTTAGACGGCCAAGAACTTACCGAATTGGAAGTTCATGCTATTAGGGCACACGTGGTATGCTGCCGACAGAAGGCCCTCGCTCACCAAAGCTATACCCATGGCGTAGAGAAGACCGAAATGCTGCGGTATACCCAGCTCTTTCTGTGGACAAAGAAGATAATATGGGTTTACTTATTACTTTGTACTATGGAACGCAAAACCTCAAGTCTATTTGGACAGACCCCTTGCGATAGTATGTCGTCCTGGTGCTTTTGCAGCGTGAATCTTTCCATCAGCGTTCCAAATTAGAATTCAGTTCAAACCACAGAAGTTCGGAACCACAATTTTGGATTTAGAGTAAGCTCCTTGAAGAGCTGCGTTCCTGGTACTTCTGGTATTATTCGATGCGTTAAAAACAGCATTTTGACAGCACTTAAATTAACCTGTAATGCCTCACTCAGAGACAGCAATTAGCCATCATTTTCTATGGAAAATCATAAACTTCTGTCTCTGAGTGAAGCAGCACTACTAACAAGTAACTACCCTCTCGTCTACTCCTGGACTGGGTGCCAGTCGTGTTTCTTCCAGACAGCAGCCAGGAACAGAGCCCCGAGCACCGCGAAGCCCACGTTGGAGTACACGTGGGTGAAGTCCGACAACGCGAACAGCGGATGGCGAAACCTCATCACATCATCAACAGTCTTTTCTAATTTTCAAAGAACTCTCCAGAACTTTTTAAGTCTTCCATATTGAAGGGACTTGGATCCCGAAACTTGCATCGTTGGAACGCATAACTTCAACTCTATTAGGACAAGCCTCTTGATATAGTATATCGTCCTGGTACTTTTTCAGTTTTCAAATTCAAAATTCGAACTTTCTTTTCATAGCGTTCTTAATTTGATCAGTCTAAACAGAAGTTCGGAAGCTACATTTAATTTTATTGGGTTTAAACTCCTTGGAGAGCTGCGATCCTGGTACTTCTTTATCCGATCCGATATAGGTAAATATGTACCTGTCTTCACATTGTCCGGCCCGATATTGGATGTCGGAGCCGACACCGATACGTTCACGGCACCATCGGACGCCCGTGGGCTGTCGGACGATAAAATTTGTATGTGTGCTATGCGTGTATCTAAATTGTCTCTGTGTGGCAGAGCCCGATGCGTGGCGGCCATTTTGAGCTGGTCGTATCGGAACGATTTCGTCGGAAATATGTGAAAGCAAGGGCTACTACGAAACTCGAAACTCGAAGTTCGTGCAGTGAGGTCCCTCTGACACTTATACTATTTAATACGAGAGCGAGAAGGACGGTACGATACGAACTTCGAGTTTCGTAGTAGCCCCGCAGCACATGGTGTCGGCTATCGGATGTCGTCTATCGGCGTCCGATACCGATATCGGATCGGATAATGTGAAAACGCTCTAAACTGAAAGACAGGAACCATTAGCCAAATAAGTGGTCTATCGATTTTTGGCAGTAATGGACGCTAACCAAAAGCGACCGATTGCCATTGCCACCAAGCAAAAAGTTGAAGTTGAAGAATTTTGAAACAAGTTCCTATCACATGAATATGTCCCTAAAGTCGAACTTTGAAGTTGACAGACACGTCTATCGGCATTATTGTTTTATGACATGCAAACGATTATCAAATTTAGGGTGGTTGATCACATATTTGGCTGATGATTCATATTTCATACATTTTACTTGCCCCGATATCGGTATCGGCGGCCGATACCGATATCGGATCGGATAATCTGAAAACGCTTTTATTCGATGGGTTAAAAACATTTGTCACCGGTTAACTAGATAGCAGTAAAATTTCCTTGTGTAATGCCTCACTCAAAGACGTCAATTAACTGTAATTTTGTATAGAAAAATAAAATCACGTTTTAGGTTTAACGAAGCTCTCGCCTACCCCTGTACTCCTTGGCTGGTACCAGTCGTGTCTCCTCCAAACAGCAGCTAGGACTTTCTAGAACTTTCTAGTCTTCCACTACGGTCTTCCATAAGGAAGGGACTTGGATCTCGAAACCTGCATCGTTGGAACGCAAAATCTCAAGTCTATTTGGACGGACCCCCCTTGCGATACTATGTCGTCCTGGTACTTTAGCAGCGTGAATCTTTCAAAAATTCCTTCTTTTTTCAAATTTAAAACTTGAACGCAATATAATATTATTAGCGTTCCAAATTCGAATTCAGATCAGATACAGCTTTGCACAGAAGTTTGGACGCTAAATTTTTTTGGATTTAGAGTAAACTCCTTGAAGAGCTGCGATCCTGGTACTTTTGAATTTCCAAGCTGTCAACGATTTAACTAAACAGCACATCAGTCGTCATTTTCTATGGAAAATCATAAACTTAGGTGTCTGAGTGAAGCTGAACTACTAACTAACCTCTCGTCTACTCCTGGCCTGGTGCCAGTCGTGTCTTCCACAGACAGCAGCCAGGCCCAAAGCCCCGAGCACCACGTAGCCCAAGTTGGAGTACACTTGGTTCAAATCCGACAACGCGAACAGCGGATGGGCGCAGAGGGCGTTGAAGTTGCCGAATTGGATAACTTCAAAAATGCATCCATCACATCAACGAGTCTTCTAATTTTCAAAGAACTTTTCTAAAACTTTCTAAGTTGCTGAAGGAAGGGACTTGGAACCCCAAACCTCCATAATGCCTGATTTCTCCATCCTTGGAACTCAAAATCTCAGCTCTACTAGGACAGGCCTCTTCCGATAGTATGTCGTCCTGGTACTTTTGCAGCGTGAATCAAATGTTTCTTTTCAAATTCAAAATTCGAACGCGATATAGCGTTCCTAATTTGAATTCAGTCTAACTTCAGAAGTTCGGAAGCTACATTATTGGGTTTGGAGTAACCTTCTTGAAGAGCTGCGATCCTGGTACTTCTGGTATTATTCCGTGCGTTAAAAACGGTAATTTGTCAGCCGTCATCGACTAAAAACAGCACTTAAATTACTGTAATTCCTCAATCAGAGACAGCAATTAGTCGTCATTTTCTATGATAGTACATTGTGTCTTAAGGGCGGTAAATAAGGAATTACGAACGAGAGTCTATTAGGCTTTAATGATTCGATGTTTGTAATTCTAGTACCGCCCGTGCGATATATAATGTTTTTCATCACATTTGCGAGTAAACTTTTATATTTCTATAAGAAAAAATAAGTATAGTTCTTCCAAATATTGGCGATACCTTAGGCTGCGCTCTTAGCAGCCCCCTCCCTTAGCGCGCTGCAGCGTGCGTGTGCACGTGGTCCTGCAGCAGCGCGCGCATGGCGCAGCAGTTGTACGGGCATGGACTCATTTACCGACCTTGGGCTTCATGAAAAGAAAATTTGTACGCGCAATGACTCATTTATCGACGACGGGTTTCATGACAAGCACATTAAGGTCGAGGGTTTTATTTGGGGGGTTGCAACCAAGGTAGCCTGCAGGTTTCGACACTGTTTACGAGCAAGTGGGATGAAAAAAAAAAATCATAAACTTCTGTCGACTACTAACTAACCTCTCGTCTACTCGGTCTTGGTTGCCGGATTGGTTAACTCCGACAATGTATCATCCATCACATCAACAGTCTTTTCTAATTTTCAAAGAACTTTTCTATATCTTTCTATGTTGTTTCTAAGTTGCAGAAGGAAGGGACTTGGAACCCCAAACCTCCATAATGCCTCCTACGTTGGAACTCAAAACCTAACTCTACTAGGACAGGCCTCTTCCGATAGTATGTCGTCCTGGTATTTATGCAGCGTGAATCGATTCAAATAACCTTCTCTTTTCAAATTCGAAATTCGAACGCGATAATTATAGCGTTCCTAATTTGAATTTTATATAACTTCAGAAGTTTGGTTCGGAAGCTACATTATTGGGTTTGGAGTAACCATCTCGAAGAGCTGCGATCCTGGTACTTCACGTTACAAACGGTAATTTGACAGCCGTCATCGACTAAAAAAAATTAAATAACACTTAATTCCTCACTCAGAGACAGCAATTAGTCGTAATTTTCTATGAAAAATCATAAACTTCTGTCGACTACTAACTAACCTCTCGTCTACTCCTGGCCTGGTGCCAGTCGTTTCTTCTCCAGACAGCAGCCAGGAAACAAAGCCCCGAGCACCACGTATCCCAAGTTGGAGTAGTTGAAATCCGACAACGCGAACAGCGGATGGGCGCAGAGGGCGTTGAAGTATCACAGGTCTTGGTTGCCGGATTGGGTAACTCCGACAATGTATCATCCATCACATCAACAGTCTTTTCTAATTTTCAAAGAACTTTTCTAAAACTTTCTAAGTTGCAGAAGGAAGGGACTTGGAACCCCAAACCTCCATAATGCCTCCATCGTTGGAACTCAAAACCTCAACTCTACTAGGACAGGCCTCTTCCGATAGTATGTCGTCCTGGTACTTTTGCAGCGTGAATCGATCCAAATAACCTTCTCTTTTCAAATTCAAAATTCGAACGCGATATTATTAGCGTTCCTATAACTTCAGAAGTTCGGAAGCTACATTAGGTTTGGATTGGAGTAACCTTCTCGAAGAGCTGCGATCCTGGTACTTCTGGTATTATTCCGTGCGTTAAAAACCGTAATTTGACAGCCGTCATCGACTAAAAAAATTAAACAGCACTTAAATTAACCCTGTAATTCCTCAGAGACAGCAATTAGTCATTTTCTATGAAAAATAAACTTCTGTCGACTCCTCTCGTCTACTCCTGGCCTGGTGCCAGTCGTGTCTTCTACAGACAGCAGCCCGGTAGCCCAAATTGGAGTACACGTGGTTGAAATCTGTCAACGCGAACAGCGGATGGGCGCCAAAACCTCAACTCTACTTATTTATCTTATTTAACTGACATTGGCCCAAGCCTTATGGCCGCCCCATTAAGAGGAATAAATAAAATAACTCTACTAGGATAGGCCTCTTCCGATAGTATGTCGTCCCGGTACTTTTGCAGCGTGAATCGACCCAAATAACCTCTTTTCAAATTCAAAATTCGAACGCGATATTATTAGCGTTCCTAATTTGAATTCATCTTCAGAAGTTCAGAAGCTACATTATTGGGTTTGGAGTAACCTTCTCGAAGAGCTGCGATCCTGGTACTTCTGGTATTATTCCGTGCGTTAAAAACCGAGCTGTCCATATTAAAATTAAACAGCACTTATTGCTTAAATCATCCTGTAATTCCTCACTCAGAGACAGCAATTAGTCGTAATTTTCTATGAAAAATCATAAACTTCTGTCGACTACTAACTAACCTCTCGTCTACTCCTGGCCTGGTGCCAGTCGTGTCTCCTCCAGACAGCAGCCAGGAACAGAGCTCCGAGCACCACGTAGCCCAAATTGGAGTACACGTGGTTGAAGTCTGACAACGCGAACAGCGGATGGGCGCAGAGGGCGTTGAAGTAGCAGAGGTCTTGATTGCCGGATTGGTTGAGTAGCTGTGGAAGATAAGGTCATGAACTAGGGCTGTAGCGGAGCCGGAGGCGGAGACAGAGGCGGATGCGGAGAAGAGCTTCGCAGGGGCGTTTAAAAAAAATTGTAATTAGCATTTCTTTCAAAATTTATTTCATTTTTCCATACAAAATTTTATGAGTCAGTTTTGTCACGCCCATGCTTTGTATGAAAAAAAGTCACAAAACTGTAATTTTTTTGGGGACATTTTTTTAAACAATCGGAATCGATTGTGCTCTTGATTCTGAGTCGGAAAAATCATATTTTTATCAACATTTAAAAAAAGAGAAAGGGTATACTTTTTTTTTAAAACGTCCGCCTCCGCGGAAGTAGAGGTTAAGGCTGCGGCTGCACTAAGTCTGATGATAATGAGGCGGAGACGAAATGTGGATTCAACTAATATGATTGGTCGATCCCTACATCTCCTCTCCGCTCCGTTCGTCTCCGCCTCAGCGGAGCCACAGCCTTAAGCTGTGTTCCATCCACTAGAGTTGTGCGAGGAAGTGTTTTGCTTTCTCGCACAGAAAAGCTGAGCGGAGCTAGCTGGAGCTCTTTTCTTGCCGCAAATTAATTCAACATATCTCTTACTCACTCTTTGATACGTGACAACCAGCTGTATGACAGGCAGAGTGTAGAACACAGCTACTGTCAAAACATTCCATAAATACATCTTCGATCTAGCTTGCAACACTCTAGGTCGGCACCTGCGAGACAATGGTCAATTCAATTATTACTCTATGATTTTTAGTTGCTCTGAAATAAACATGGACGTACTACCTAAACGGGACCGAGCACTTGCAGCTCAAAAGCACGACGAACGAGATAGCTAGTACCGATGCCCTTTGTCCCTTTCAATAGGTTGACCATACCTAAGATTTTTGTGCGACAAGTTAATTGTTTATTGTTTATTATCCTGCTAGTTGTTTATTATAATCATTAAAGTTTTTCATTACCTATAGAAAATTTCTGAGGGATTAGGGGTGGACTACGAAATAAATAATAAGTACAGATAGTATAAGATATCAATTAATTAATGTGAAATAAAGAGTGCAGCGACTAAAGTTTTCTTTGGAATCTGCAACGGAAAGTCGTTTTTGTGTGTAGTTAAGCAACGGGTTAATAAAATTGCTTATGCAAGGCAATATGCCATTTTTACAATATCAATAAATTATGAAAAATCATGCGTCAACTTACGAACAATAATTAACATAACTCAGCTACCAATAATTATATTATCTTCTAAATTGATTACTCGGCAACTAATGTTGTAAGTTAGCTACTTTATTTTGACAAATACGTCTTTTGTTTTGTTTTTGTTTTGGCATACTTTTGTATGCCTACTTACTTAGCTAAGTTAGCGACGCATAGCCTGCCCCCCATTCTGAGATCCTTCTCTCTGTTGATGTCATCCAGTGTGGAATAGTCAGATTCTGTGTCGGATGAGGAACTGCATTCTGAAAGAAGAGAACGAATATGATGTAATATTAAGAATTTATCTCTGTTAATTTCATATGTTTTACAAAAAACACATTTAATGAGGCTACGCCGTGGTGGCCTAATGGTTTGACCTATCGCCTCTCAAGCAGAGGGTCGTGGGTTCGAACCCCGGCTCGCACCTCTGAGTTTTTCGAAATTCATGTGCGGAATTACATTTGAAATTTACCACGAGCTTTGCGGTGAAGGAAAACATCGTGAGGAAACCTGCACAAACCAGCGAAGCGGTTCAATGGTGCGTGCGAAGTTCCCAATCCGCACTGGGCCCGCGTGGGAACTATGGCCCAAGCCCTCTTGTTCTGAGAGGAGGCCTGTGCCCAGCAGTGGGACGTATATAGGCTGGGATGATGATGATAATGAATGAGGCTACCATTTAAAAAAAACTAAAACTATATATTTTTTTCTCATTACTTTTTATTAAAGACTATTTTAAGGGTTTAATTTTAACTTACCATCGCGCCTCGGTCCGTCTCCAACCAAACATTGCTGCGAAGAACTCTCAGCCTCTATATTGATGGTCCGGACGCGCCGACGAGCCACGCTGACTTCGTCGTGCGGCGTCGCAGGGGAGGCGAGGCACTCCGCTGTTAAAGGGGGGGGTGTTAATTCAATACAGTATTTGACTATAATTATTTGCGATATCCTGGACCCTACTTCACCACACTGACAGGTGCGACTACTACTTTCATAGAGAACCAGCCAATGTGTACAGAAGAAAAAATCTGACTCTTCTAACTCATTGTTACCAAGATAAGTTAGAAGCAGATCAAACTGAAGGTAAACTGTTCCCTTTTCCTTCTTTGGCTAATGGCTCGACATAATTGTAATTCGTTGGCATCAAGAGTACCAGGACAGCAGAATCCAGTAAGTAGCTCACCTTCGTTCAGATTCGCTTCAGCGTCCAGCCTCGCCTGCCTCCTCTGTACAGCGCGATAAAAGCTACGTAGAAACAAGAGAAGAAGGCAAGGACAGCCCCCGCTGCTACCTTGTGTTATTGCTGCTATCTTACTCTTTCTAACTCATTATTACCAAGGTAAGTCAGATCAGATCAAACTGATGTTACTCTCTATGTTATATCATCCTTCTTTGGCTAAGAATGTTCTTCTCTCTCGCTATAAAAATGCATATTTGTTGGCATAAAAAGTACCAGGGCAGCAGAATCCAGTAAGAGCTCACCTTCGTTCAGATTCGCTTCGGCGTCCAGCCTCGCCTGCCTCCTCTGCACCACGACAGCGATGATAAAAGCTACGTAGAAACACAAGAAGAAGGCGAGGACAGCCCCCGCTGCTATCATATACTCCTGGTAGGATATCGTCGCTATTATTCGAAGGCTGTAAAAGAAAAAAATCTAGTAAAAAAACAGTATGTAACGTGTGTATGTTTGTTACCAACTCTTTCACTCAAAAAAGACTGAATGGATTTGGATGATATCTGGGATAACACACAGGCTATTTTCTATCCCGATCCCATGGGAATATCGGTATAAAAAGTAATCTGTGTTATTCCAGATGTCCAGCTATCTTCATACATACCAAATTTCATCTAAATCAGTCCGGCTGTTTTAGCGTGAAGGAGTAACAAACACACACACACACACACACACGCGCGCGCGCGCGCGCGCACAAACTTTCGCATGTATAGTATTAGTAGGGAGTGGGGATTTACTTACGTGAAATTCTTGACTCTCCCATCGCCCACCGCAAGATCTATCTTCCTCTCTTCCTCCCAGCCTAAGTATCTGGCCATAGTAGGTAGTGTTTTGTTAGCAGTGTCCCCTGTACAATACTCGTCTGACGTCTTCACTATGAATACTATGTAGAAACCCATGGGGAATGTGTCTTGCTGAGGAAAGAAAATACGAAAGAATGTTTTTTTTTTATTCAACTGGATGGCAAACGAGCAAGTGGGTCTCCTGATGGTAAGAGATCACCACCGGCCATAAACATTTGCAACACCAGGGGTACTGCAGATGCTTTGCCAACCTAGAGGCCTAAGATGGGATACCTCAAGTGCCAGTAATTTCACCGGGAGTCTGTGGATGTACAAAATAAAAGTTGGCAAAACCCCCGAGTTTGTCACTTCAAAGTTCAATATCTCAAAAAACGGCTGAACCGATTTTGATGAAAAATGTCTAAGACCCGTTTAAGAACTACGGTGTCACAGACAGACACACATAGCGGTCAAACTTATAACATCCCTCTTTTTGCGTCGGGGGTTAAAAAGAGATGTGACCTGGGTCTATCAACTATTTCTTGTTAGTTATTCTGTCCCGTTATCCAAGAGACAACAGCGACAGTTCCTAAAAAACCTGTTATATTATATGCTACTAACAACGTGCTTAGGAGATAGTCCATAAACAAAGGGCGTTTAACTACGACAAAAATGTACGCTTGGTGAATTTTAACCACAGAAATTATATAAAAACTTGGTTTTAAAGAGTTGTCCAGGGGACGTAACCATGGCAACGAAGTACAAGAAAAAGTTGATCAACCCACCTATTGGAGCGACCTTCGTTATTTGGGTCAATCAACGTTTTCTTATATCTCGTTGCCATGGTTACGTCTCCTGAGTTACTTATTAAAAGTATGATTTTATGGGGTAGAAATCCACTAAAATATAGGAGTTGTGACAGTTTTAAGACAATATCTGAACAATTCAAACGGCGCAAATATGTCTGTATAGGGCCGAACTACATATTTGCACCGTTTGGGGTGGAAACCCATGGGTTCCAGGCGCGAAGGAACTCGCAAAAGAGATTTTTTTCACGCCTGGTAAAGGCAGCTACTTCCGTCAACGTTTGAGCCCAGCCATTCAACGCGGAAACGCTGCCTGTCTGCTAGGAACTACGCCGTCGACGGACATTTTTAAAGATATTTTTTGTTTTTAATTTTTTATTAGTTGTTCTGTAAATATTTTCTCATATGAGCCGTGAAGGAATTGTGATTATTTATTCAGACTATTTATGTATATTATTAGCATGCTTAGGAGCTCCATTGCAAACATTATACTAAGAACGTGTATCACAGTATCACTGAGGTCTCCTGAGTAACGTACACTAAAAATAAAAATATATGTATAATAAAAATGTAAACTAAAGAAAGGTGTATTTGGGTCAATCAAATGTTTAGTGTATGTTATTCTGTACCGTTACTCTCAGGAGACATCAGGGATACATGTTAGACTATCGTAAGTATACTTACATTTAAAGTAATACCACCCCGTCTCGTCATTGACAAATAATAACCGTCGTAAAGTATGTTCCTTTCGTTGTCGAATACAGGACACTAAAATGTAAACAAGAAAATATTTAGTTTCATAACTTTCATAAGCTTCGAAAAGTAACACCTGAAACCTGAATGAACCTGAAAAACCCCCAGGGACAATTGACACCAATTGACCTGGTCCCAAAGTAAGCTTAGCAAAGCTTGTGTTATGGTACTAAGCAACGGATAAATATAATTAGATAGATACATACTTAAATACATATTAAACACCCAAGACCCGAGAACAAACATATTATATATTTTATTTTATAGATCTATAATGTTTTTCCATCATTTTTTGTCGGATAAGTTCGTATTTATTGCTTCCTCAATTAGCTTTAGTAAACTTCAGTAAGCTAGTTGAGAAAGCAAGACAAATACGTACTTTTTCCGACAAAACACGATGGAAAAACATAAACAGACCAAGTAATGTTTGCAACAAGACACAAATGAAAATCAAAAAACCAGCCAAGAGCGCGTCGGTCACGCTCAGGATAGGGTTTCGTAGCCGTTGCGTGTGCGTGTGCGCGCGCGCGTGTGTGTGTGTGTGTGGGGGGGGGGGGGGAATCGGTGCGTCGGGGAATTAAACGGGGTAACGCGGGGTTGCCCAAAATGAATGGATTTGTTTACTTATTTATTGATAAACTTACCGAAAAGTTCTGTATAGAAATAACGGCGCAGATATCGTCATCGGACTCTATCATGACGATGACGCTCTTTGGCTGACTGAACCACGTGTCTTTCTTGAATAAATCATTGTCTACAAAAATTAATTAATTAAATAGTCGAATGTACAACAAGTGCATTATCGGTCATCAATTTATAATACGTCCTTTATTCATAACAATACAATTTATACAATACAAATATTCTTTAGTGCACACCAAATATCAGTACAAAAAACTTATAATATAAACACTTAGATTCAGGGTAGACAGCGGGTCTATCGCAACAAATAAATAAATACAATAAAACACAATACATTAAACATTTTTGCAATGGTAGGACCTTGTGCAAGGTCCGCCCCGGATTGCTACTACCATCATCATCATCATCATCATCATCATCAGCCTATGTTCGTCCTCTGCTGGACATAGCCTCTTCCCATGGCACGCCACTGAGCACGATCCTCGGCCACTCTATCCAGCTCTTGCCAGCCGCCCTGCTACTACCATCTTGCTCGCTAATCCTGCCGTGAAGCAGCAGTGCTTGCACTGTTGTTTCGGCGTAGAGAGTAAGACAGCCGGTGAAATTACTGGCACGTGAGGTATCCCGTCTTAGGCCTCTAGGTTGGCAACGCGTCTTGCAATACCCCTGGTGTTGCAGATGTTTAGGGCGGTGGTGATCTCTTACCATCAGGAGACCCACTTGCTCGTTTACCATCCAGACGAATACATAAAAAAAATGTAATATGTACAAAAAAAATATCTAACCCAGCCTAACCTATAAATAAAACCCTTCCCAGGTCACCGTCGCTGTTCATCA